>NW_022059980.1:0-29220 GCF_007399415.2 Gopherus evgoodei | reverse complement strand
TTGACATACTTCTGCATATTTTATACAGATTTGGCCAGTATTCAAGGATTCAATTCCTTTATAGGAGGTTTTAGAGTTCAGGCTTATTTATTTGATGTTATTTTATCATCCTGCCGTAGCACACCTTTTTGATAAAGCCTTGAAATTATTAATTTATGGCATTTGTTAGTTTTTATTTTTAAAAACAAAGTTTTTCTTAATGTTTGGGTTTTAAATTAAGCATTGTTTTTGGTTTCAAATTTTCATTTAGGTTTTGGTTGTTGATGGGATCTTTAAGAACTTTGGATTTAATACTAAAATTGGACAGATTTAGCTTATTGAAAGTAAACTGTTCACTATTTTATTTTAATAAAGGTTGTATTGCTGTAAACCCTGGCCAGTGGGAGAGGAGATGAGCCTGGCCTTTAACTGAGAAGGAGCAGAGGCATGGGAGAGACCAGGTGATGGGGGGCACAGCCCCCCAATTTTTTTTGTCTACCCACCTCAGTCTCCCACCAAACGAGAAGAGTCTGATGCCACTCCTGCTGGTCACTGGGTGTCACTGCTGCTCCATGGGAAACATGCTCTGTGCATTACCCAGCTTGGTGAGAAATACACTCTATGCCTTACCGTGACTGGTCCGAGGGTGTCACTGCTCCTAGAAGGCAGACACACGCTGTGCATTACACCACCTGACCGCTGGGTGTCATTGCTGTATCAATGGAAACACTTTCTGTGCATTACCCTGAATGACCACGAGGTGTAACTGCTGCTCCAAGGGAAACATGCTCTGTGTGTTACCCTGATTGGCCACTGGGTGTCACTGCTGCGCCAAGGAAAACACCTTCTGTGCATTACTCTGACTGCCCACTGGGTGTCACTGCTGCGCCAAGGGAGACATAAGAGCGGCCAGACTGGTTCAGACGCAAAGTCCATCTAGCCCAGTATCCTCCTGTCTTCTGACAGTGGCCAGTGCCAGGTTCCCCAGAGGGAATGAACAGAGCAGGGAATCATCAAGCGATCCATCCCCTGTTGCCCATTCCCAGCTTCTGGCAAACAGAGGCTACAGGCACCATCCCTGCCCACCCTGGCTAATAGCCCTTGATGGATCTATCCACCATAAACTTATCTAGTTCTTTTTTGAACCCTGTTATAGTCTTGCCCTTCACAACATCCTCTGGCAAGGAGTTCCACAGGTTAACTATGCAACTGCCTTGAGTTTACCCCCCCTCCCCTGGCCAGGTTGTATATGGAAAAGAGGATGAGGATGAGGAGAGCCATGATGTGTCTGTCAGTGGCTGGTGCCTCAGTTTCCTCTAGGCAGCAGTGCTGCAGGCTCCTTTGGTCTGTGCCCATGCAACTGTGTCTGGGGAAGGAGGAGTAGAGGCTCATTCTTCCCAGCCCCACGCCCCACCCCCAGCAGCTGGGGAATCCAGGCCAAATTTAATCCCGGTAGCTGGGCTGGGATTAGCCTGGGCTGGGGTAGGGCTGGGGAGGAATTGGGAGGGGGACAGACGCACCTGCTGTGAGGGAAGATCCTCCCATTCCCTGCCAACCCCATTCACTCCTTGCAGCACAGCACCCCCTAGCATTTCTTTCTCTGTCATGGGAGCTGTCTGCTGCTTGCTTCTCCCTTAGCATCATCTCTCCCCATCCTGGAGCACTGGCATTGCCCATCCTGTGCAAACAGGCAGGCCTCAGTGTGCCCCATGGCACTGCTCTGCAATTGTGGAGGCAGCTGTTGGATGGAGCCATATCAAAATATGGGGGTGGGCAAGGCTGGGGACCAGGACTCCTGGGTTCTCCCCTCAAATGTGGGAGGGGAGTAGAGATTAGGGGGTAGAGTGGGGGAGGACAGGGCTGGGATCCAGGGCTACTGCTTTTTCTGGTTTTCTCCACCTCCTGCAGCTGCCTCGATCCTTTCAATGTGTTTCTTGTTCCATATTCATTTGCTGACTTGTGTAAATCACCCCAGAGGTGGCTGCATCTCAGTGTTGGGTGAGGCATCCTTGGCTGCATCACCTCCTAACCGCGTCTCTCTCCCCCTTCGGGTGACCCTGCAGCACTCAGCAAACATCCACAAGATCATGGGGCACTTTGAGCACTGCGCAGGCAGGGGCCAGGCGCCCAGCCCTCCCTCCAGAGAATGGGACACAGCATCGACTACTTTTTACAGGGATTAAAAAGGGGCAAAGGAGGGCAAATCAGAGGAGTAGGTGGCCAGGGTCTGAGCAGGAGGTGGAAATTGACTGGTCGGGGGTCAAGCAGCTGGAGGCAGAGTTAGGAGAGGGACTGAAGGCAAAGTCAGGGAGGTGGGAAGGAGCCGGAGTTAAGCCCGGAGGGAGGCGCTGCCAGAGGGTTAAACCCCGGCACAGGCAGGGGCCGAGGGGGAACAGTTATCCCGGTGGGCTGAGACTCCAGTGTTTGCAAACATGGGTGGGGGGAGCAGAGGGCTTTTTTATTTCCCCTCCCACAGGCAGCACCTCTCAGCATGGACTTCCCAGGGCTGGGCTCTTAAAGGCACAGGCATCCCACCGCCTAGACGCTGCAGCTCCTCTCTGATGTAACCTACTGAGGTGCTGCAGTAGGAGACTCAATTCAGTGAAACTGGGCATTCCCTATACGCCCCCCAGCCAGGGGGCTGTACACCCCCTTCCCCGATTTTCCCCAACACCCCCTCCCTCAGTGGTCAGGTAGTTACATGCAGCGCTGCCAATGTTGTCATTGGTTGCAAATTTGAATGGAAATTGAAACGTTAACACACACTTTAAAAGCAGATACAACGTATGAAAACTACTTGTACCTGAGAAAGTCAAATAGGTTTGGAAAGTCTGGACAAAGCCGGATTTCCTCACCCAGCTGTTGTGTTTGCTGACAATGTCGGTGCATTGGCTTCGGCAGTGTTGGCCAACCTTAGAATTTCAAATGATGATTTGTAAGCGAGGTGTGAATGAGCTCTCCCCTGGCAGCTACTGATGACCAGGGTTGGGGGGAAGCTTTGGGACCAGACTGTATTTACATGAACTCACCTACTCTGCTGAGGTATGCAGCGGACAGAGCTGGGCTGCCTCTGCTCTAGGTGCCCGGAGGAGGGAAGGTGTGTGGGGCTCCAGCCTGGGACTCTTCCTCCCTCCTGCCAAGCCCTGACTATTAATCCCAGCGCTGGCACTCCTTTCTTCAAGCGCCATGTGGGCCAGAGGAAACGTGTGGTAGGAAGCACAAGGGCCAAGCTTGTGAACATCAGGTGCAGCAGCAAGAATCCCAACTATCAGGGTAGCAAGTTCTAGAGCCCTATCCCATTGTGGCCATCCCTGCCAAAGACCTGGCTCTCGGAGGTGTGAGTCACCCAGCAGGAGGGGAAAGATTCACTCTTACACAGCTGGAGACAGGGGAGTTGAGCTCTGGGGCATTACCACAAGCATGGGTGGGTGGCAAGTTTGTAGAAATTTTGGTGGTGCCCAGAACCCGCCCTCACCTGCCTAAGGCTCTGGGAGGGGGTTTGGGGGGGATTAGGGTGCAGGATTCAGGCTTTAGGATGGAGTTTGGGTGCTGGGTGCAGGCTCCAGCAGGGTTGTAGGAAGGGGTGAGAGGTGCAGGCTCTGGGGGTGGGAAGGAGTGCACCCTCTGGGAGGGAGTGTAGGGCTGAGGATGAGGGATTCATGATGCAGGAGGGGGCTCAGGACTGGGGCAGAGAATCAGGGTTCAGAGGGAGCTCAGGGTTGGGGGTGTTGGAGAGGCTGAGGGCAGCCTGCACTAGGACTCTGGGGCTGCAGTTCTGCCCAGAATCCCTCTACTCCAGCAGCAGGAGCAGGCAGGGGACAGGCACATGCTGCTTTTTGTCAGGCAGGGATGCACCACAACAGAGGGGAGGGTTGCCATGCAGGGGCCAGGGGAAGAGACCCAACTCCAAATATTGCTGGAGCAGGGCCCCCAGCCCTGAATGTTCCTGGAGCACGAGCACCACAAATGTATATAACCTGCCGCCTATGACCACAAGCCAACACAAGGTCCCACTGAGATTTGAACTCAGATTACAGGATTCAGAGTCCTGAGTGCTGCCCATTACACCATGGGAGCAGCTTGTGCTGCCTTCTCTGCACATCGGTGACCCTCATGGGGCTGCTTGTGTAAGGGGGCTCTTGGCCCTTTACTAAAACTTAGTCTGTGTGTGTGTGGGGGGGGGTTGGTTGGCTAGTTCCCAGCACCAACAGAAGGGGGAAGGATCAATGGGAAATCAGGACCCTGAGACTGACAGTCCCCAGGGGCAATGGGGAGAGGCCAAAGCTCCAAGTTAGCTGCACTGACAGGCCAGACAGTGTAATAAGAGAGTCACCAAGCCAGGGGGTCCTATCCTCCATGTGAGCTGGAACTGCCTGGGTGAGAGTGGGGCAGAGCTAAGGAGAGAGCAGGAGCCCGAGAAGAGCCGGGGAGCAGAGCTGTGCAGGTGTAGTGCCAGAAACTGCTGCATGTAGGAATTTGCAACCTGTAGCAGTTACTGATACCTGAGGTTGTTCTTATTTGCTGACTTGTCCTAATTGGCTAAAACTTGACAGTGGTTTCTCTAGCAAAGGCCAGTCCCTGGCCCCTTGGTCCAGACATCCTCCTTCATATCAGGCTAGGGTGACCAGATGTCAAAGATGAAATATTGGGATGTGGGGGGCGGAGCAAAAAAAAAAAGAGCCAGAGGGCCCCCCTGCCGCCAAGCGGAAGTGGCACAACCCCATCTCCAACCAATTCTTGGCTCCAACCTCTGCTACACCGCTAGCTCCCCCATCCTCTCACTCCTGGGCCCAGCCTGGGCTCCAAGCTCTGCAGCCGAGCCATGATCCAGGCCACTCCTGCATCTCCCGGGCAAGGGGTGAACCAGGCAGCTCCTGGCAGGAGCGTGTCCGCCCCACTTGTGTCTGCGCCCCCCGCCCACCTGGGCCCTGCCTGCTCCGTGCTGCCCCCACCCCAATGCGCTGCCCGCAGGCTGCAGGGCTGGAGCAGCTTCTGCGCTGAGCTCCTGGCCATGGCCATGGCCAGTGTGCAGACCTGCGGGGGAGGGGCGCAGCCTTCCCTCTCCAGGTCTGCAAGGGGAATGTAAAGCGGCCGTTCCTGCGGGAGTAAGGCGCTGCCATCCCTCCCTAGCTCTGACAGAGGACTGGGCAGCAGCAGTATTAGCAGGGGCAGGGCGCTTGATTGTTTCCCCGGCTCTGTGAGGGGACTGGAGAGCGGCCGTTCCTGGGCGCGTGGCGTGCTAGGTTCCTTCCTAGCTCTGCGATGGGAGTGGGGAGCGGCTGTTACTGTGGCGGCGGGGCGCTGGGTTCCCTCCCCAGCTCTGCCAGGGGCCTGGGGAGTAGCCCTTCCTGCGGGATTAGGGTGCTGCCTTCTCTCCCTAGCTCTGCGAGACCACTGGGGAGCGGCCCATCCTGCGGGATTAGGGCGCTGCCTGCTCTCCCTAGCTCTGCGAGACCACTGGGGAGCGGCCCTTCCTACGGGATTAGGGCGCTGCCTCCTCTCCGTAGCTCTGCGAGACCACTGGGAAGCGGTCCTTCCTGCGGGATTAGGGCGCTGCCTCCTCTCCCTAGCTCTGCGAGACCACTGGGGAGCGGCCCTTCCTGCGGCATTAGGGTGCTGCCTTCTCTCCTTAGCCCTGCGAGACCACTGGGGAGCGGCCCTTCCTGCGGGATTAGGGCGCTGCATTCTCCCCCTAGCTCTACGAGACCACAGGGGAGATGCCCTTCCTGCGGGGGCGGGGCGCTGGCTTCCCTCCCCAGCTCTGCGAGACCACTGGGGAGCGGCCCTTCCTGCGGGAATAGGGCGCTGCCTTCTCTCCCTAGCTCTGCGAGACCACTGGGGAGCTGCCCTTCCTACAGGGGCGGGGCGCTGGCTTCCCTCCCCAGCTAAGCAAGGGGTTTGGGGAGCGGACCTTCCTGCGGGATTAGGGCGCTGCCTTCTCTCCCTAGCTCTGCAAGTCCAGTGGGGTGCAGCCTTTCCTGCGGGATTAGGACACCGCCTTCTCTCCCTAGCTCTGCGAGACCACTGGGGATCGGCCGTTCCTGCGGGATTAGGGCGCTGCCTTCTCTTCGTAACTCATAGACTCATAGACTCATAGACTCTAGGACTGGAAGGGACCTCGAGAGGTCATCGAGTCCAGTCCCCTGCCCTCATGGCAGGACCAAATACTGTCTAGACCATCCCTGATAGACATTTATCTAACCTACTCTTAAATATCTCCAGCGATGGAGATTCCACAACTTCCCTAGGCAATCTATTCCAGTGTTTAACTACCCTGACAGTTAGGAACTTTTTCCTAATGTCCAACCTAAATCTCCCTTGCTGCAGTTTAAGCCCATTGCTTCTTGTTCTATCATTGGAGGCTAAGGTGAACAAGTTTTCTCCCTCCTCCTGATGACACCCTTTTAGATACCTGAAAACTGCTATCAGGTCCCCTCTCAGTCTTCTCTTTTCCAAACTAAACAAACCCAATTCCTTCAGCCTTCCTTCATAGGTCATGTTCTCAAGACCTTTAATCATTCTTGTTGCTCTTCTCTGGACCCTCTCCAATTTCTCCACATCTTTCTTGAAATGCGGTGCCCAGAACTGGACACAATACTCCAGTTGAGGCCTAACCAGCGCAGAGTAAAGAGGAAGAATGACTTCTCGTGTCTTGTTTACAACACACCTGTTAATGCATCCCAGAATCATGTTTGCTTTTTTTTTGCAACAGTATCACACTGTTCACTCATATTAAGCTTGTGGTCCACTATGACCCCTAGATCTCTTTCTGCCATACATCTTCCTAGACAGTCTCTTCCCATTCTGTATGTGTGAAACTGATTGTTCCTTCCTAAGTGGAGCACTTTGCATTTATCTTTATTGAACTTCATCCTGTTTACCTCAGACCATTTCTCCAATTTGTCCAGATCATTCTGAATTTTGACCCTGTCCTCCAGAGCAGTTGCAATCCCTCCCAGTTTGGTATCATCCGCAAACTTAATAAGCGTACTTTCTATGCCAACATCTAAATCGTTGATGAAGATATTAAACAGAACCGGTCCCAAAACAGACCCCTGTGGAACCTCACTTGTTACATCTTTCCAGCAGGATTGGGAGCCATTAACAACTAACTATGCGAGACCACTGGGGAGCAGCCCTTCCTGTGGGATTAGGGCACTGCCTTCTCTCCCTAGCTCTGCGGGACCACTAGGGAGCGGCCCTTCCTGCGGCATTAGGGTGCTGCCTTCTCTCCTTAGCCCTGCGAGACCACTGGGGAGCGGCCGTTCCTGCGGGAATAGGGCGCTGTCTTCTCTCCCTAGCTCTACGAGACCACAGGGGAGCGGCCTTTCCTGCGGGGGCGGGGCGCTGGCTTCCCTCCCCAGCTCTGCGAGACCACTGTGGAGCGGCCGTTCCTGCGGGATTAGGGCACTGCCTCCTCTCCCTAGCTCTGCGAGACCACTGGGGAGCGGCTCTTCCTGCGGGATTAGGGCGCTGCCTTCTCTCCCTAGCTCTGCGAGACCACTGGGGAGCGGCCGTTCCTGAGGGATTAGGGCACTGCCTTTTCTCCCTAGCTCTGCGAGACCACTGGGGAGCAGCCTTTCCTGCGGGATTAGGGCGCTGCCTCCACTCCCTAGCTCTGCGAGACGACTGGGGAGCGGCCCTTCCTGCGGGATTAGGGCGCTGCCTCCTCTTTCTAGCTCTGCGAGACAACTGGGGAGCGGCCCTTCCTGCGGGATTAGGGCGCTGCCTCCTCTCCCTAGATCTGCGAGACCACTGGGGAGTAGCCCTTCCTGCGGGATTAGGGCGCTGCCTCCTCTCCCTAGCTTTGCGAGACCACTGGGGAGCGGCTTTTCCTGCGGGATTAGGGCGCTGCCTCCTCTCCCTAGCTCTGCGAGACCACTGGGGAGCGGCCGTTCCTGCGGGATTAGGGCGCTGCCTCCTCTCTCTAGCTCTGCGAGACCACTGGGGAGCGGCCCTTCCTGCGGGATTAGGGCGCTGCCCTCTCTCTCTAGCTCTGCGAGACCACTGGGGAGCAGCCGTTCCTGCGGGAGCGGGGCGATGGGTTCCCTCCCCAGCTCTGCCAGGGGCCTGGGGATCAGCTCTTCCTACGGGATTAGGGCACTGTCTTCTCTCCCTAGCTCTGCGAGACCACTGTGGAGCGGCCCTTCCTGTGGGTGCGGGGCGCTGGCTTCCCTCCCCAGCTCTGCGAGACCACTGGGGAGCTGCGGATCCTGCGGGATTAGGGCGCTGCCTCCTCTCCCTAGCTCTGCGAGACCACTGGAGAGCGGATGTTCCTGCAGGAATACGGCGCTGCCTCGTCTCCCTAGCTCTGCGAGACCCACTGGGGAGCGGCCCTTCCTGCGGGATGAGGGTGCTGCCTCCTCTCCCTAGCTCTGCGAGACCACTGGGGAGCGGGCCCTTCCTGCGGAGCGGGGCGCTGGCTTCCCACCCCAGCTCTGCGAGACCACGGGGAGCGGCCCTTCCTGCGGGATTAGGGCGCTGCCTTCTCTCCCTAGCTCTGCTGGACCACTGGGAGCGGCCCTTCCTGCGGGATGAGGGTGCTGCCTTCTCTCCTAGCTCTGCGAGACCACTGGGGAGCGGCCCTTCCTGCGGGGGCGGGGCGCTGGCTTCCTTCCCCATCTCTGCGAGACCACTGGGGAGCGGCCCTTCCTGCGGGATTAGTGTGCTGCCTTCTCTCCCTAGCTCTGCGAGACCACTGGGGAGCAGCCGTTCCTGCGGGATTAGGGCGCTGCCTTCTCTCCCTAGCTCTGCGAGACCACTGGGGAGCGGCCCTTCCTGCGGGATGAGGGTGCTGCCTCCTCTCCCTAGCTCTGCGAGACCACTGGGGAGCGGCCCTTCCTGTGGGGGCGGGGCGCTGGCTTCCCTCCCCAGCTCTGCGAGACCACTGGGGAGCGGCCATTCCTGCGGGATTAGGGCGCTGTCTTCTCTCCCTAGCTCTGCGAGACCACTGGGGAGCGACTCTTCCTGCGGGATTAGGGCGCTGCCTCCTCTCCCTAGCTCTGCGAGACCACTGGGGAGCGGCCCTTCCTGCGGGGGCGAGGCGCTGGCTTCCCTCCCCAACTCTGCGAGACCACTGGGGAGCAGCCATTCTTGCGGGATTAGGGCGCTGTCTTCTCTCCCTAGCTCTGCAAGACCACTGGGGAGCGGCCCTTCCTGCGAGATTAGGGCGCTACATCCTCTCCCTAGCTCTGTGAGAAAACTGGGGAGTGGCCCTTCCTGCGGGATCAGGGCGCTGCCTCCTCTCCCTAGCTCTGCGAGAAAACTGGGGAGCGACCTTTCCTGCGGGATTTGGGTGCTGCCATCTCTCCCTAGGTCTGCGAGACCACTGGTGAGCGACCCTTCCTGCAGGGGCGGGGCTTTGGCTTCCCTCCCCAGCTCTGCCAGGGGTTTGGGGAGCAGCCCTTCCTGCGGGTATAGGGCGCTGCCTCCTCTCCCTAGCTCTGCAAGACCACTGGGTAGCGGCCCTTCCTGCGGCGGCGGGACGCTGGTTTCCCTCCCCAGCTCTGCGACACCACTGTGGAGCGGCTCTTCCTGCGGGATTAGGGCGCTGCCTTCTCTCCCTAGCTTTGTGAGACCACTGGGGAGCGGCCGTACCTGTGGGATTACGGCGTTACCTTCTCTCCCTAGCTCTGCGAGACCACTGGGGAGCGGCCGCTCCTGCGGGATTAGGGAACTGCCTTCTCTCCCCAGCTCTGCGAGACCACTGGGGAGCGGCCTCTCCTGCTGGATTAGGGGGCTACCTCCTCTCCCTAGCTCTGCGAGACCACTGGGGAGCGGCCCTTCCTGCGGGATTAGGGCGCTGCCTTTTCTCTCTAGCTCTGCGAGACCACTGGGGAGCAGCCGTTCCTGCGGGAGCGGGGCGCTGGGCTCCCTCCCCAGCTCTGCCAGGGGCCTGGGGATCAGCTCTTCCTACGGGATTAGGGCACTGTCTTCTCTCCCTAGCTCTGCGAGACCACTGTGGAGCGGCCCTTCCTGTGGGTGCGGGGCGCTGGCTTCCCTCCCCAGCTCTGCGAGACCACTGGGGAGCTGCGGATCCTGCGGGATTAGGGCGCTGCCTCCTCTCCCTAGCTCTGCGAGACCACTGGAGAGCGGATGTTCCTGCAGGAATACGGCGCTGCCTCGTCTCCCTAGCTCTGCGAGACCACTGGGGAGCGGCCCTTCCTGCGGGATGAGGGTGCTGCCTCCTCTCCCTAGCTCTGCGAGACCACTGGGGAGCGGCCCTTCCTGCGGGAGCGGGGCGCTGGCTTCCCACCCCAGCTCTGCGAGACCACTGGGGAGCGGCCCTTCCTGCGGGATTAGGGCGCTGCCTTCTCTCCCTAGCTCTGCTGGACCACTGGGGAGCGGCCCTTCCTGCGGGATGAGGGTTCTGCCTCCTCTCCCTAGCTCTGCGAGACCACTGGGGAGCGGCCCTTCCTGCGGGAGCGGGGCGCTGGCTTCCCACCCCAGCTCTGCGAGACCACTGGGGAGCGGCCCTTCCTGCGGGATTATGGCGCTGCCTTCTCTCCCTAGCTCTGCGAGACCACTGGGGAGCAGCCGTTCCTGCGGGATTAGGGCGCTGCCTTCTCTCCCTAGCTCTGCTGGACCACTGGGGAGCGGCCCTTCCTGCGGGATGAGGGTGCTGCCTCCTCTCCCTAGCTCTGCGAGACCACTGGGGAGCGGCCCTTCCTGCGGGAGCGGGGCGCTGGCTTCCCACCCCAGCTCTGCGAGACCACTGGGGAGCGGCCATTCCTGCGGGATTAGGGCGCTGTCTTCTCTCCCTAGCTCTGCGAGACCACTGGGGAGCGGCCGCTCCTGCGGGATTAGGTTGCTGCCTCCTCTTCCTAGCTCTGCGAGACCACTGGGGAGCGGCCCTTCCTGCGGGGGCGAGGCGCTGGCTTCCCTCCCCAGCTCTGCGAGACCACTGGGGAGCGGCCATTCCTGCGGGATTAGGGCGCTGTCTTCTCTCCCTAGCTCTGCAAGACCACTGGGGAGCGGCCCATCCTCTCGGGATTAGGGCGCTACCTCCTCTCCCTAGCTCTGTGAGACCACTTGGGAGTGGCCCTTCCTGCGGGATCAGGGCGCTGCCTCCTCTCCCTAGCTCTGCGAGAAAACTGGGGAGCGACCTTTCCTGCGGGATTTGGGTGCTGCCATCTCTCCCTAGGTCTGCGAGACCACTGGTGAGCGACCCTTCCTGCAGGGGCGGGGCTTTGGCTTCCCTCCCCAGCTCTGCCAGGGGTTTGGGGAGCAGCCCTTCCTGCGGGTATAGGGCGCTGCCTCCTCTCCCTAGCTCTGCAAGACCACTGGGTAGCGGCCCTTCCTGCGGCGGCGGGACGCTGGTTTCCCTCCCCAGCTCTGCGACACCACTGTGGAGCGGCTCTTCCTGCGGGATTAGGGCGCTGCCTTCTCTCCCTAGCTTTGTGAGACCACTGGGGAGCGGCCGTACCTGTGGGATTACGGCGTTACCTTCTCTCCCTAGCTCTGCGAGACCACTGGGGAGCGGCCGCTCCTGCGGGATTAGGGAACTGCCTTCTCTCCCCAGCTCTGCGAGACCACTGGGGAGCGGCCTCTCCTGCTGGATTAGGGGGCTACCTCCTCTCCCTAGCTCTGCGAGACCACTGGGGAGCGGCCCTTCCTGCGGGATTAGGGCGCTGCCTTTTCTCTCTAGCTCTGCGAGACCACTGGGGAGCAGCCGTTCCTGCGGGAGCGGGGCGCTGGGCTCCCTCCCCAGCTCTGCCAGGGGCCTGGGGATCAGCTCTTTCTGCGGGATTAGGGCACTGTCTTCTCTCCCTAGCTCTGCGAGACCACTGCGGAGCGGCCCTTCCTGTGGGTGCGGGGCGCTGGCTTCCCTCCCCAGCTCTGCGAGACCACTGGGGAGCTGTGGATCCTGCGGGATTAGGGCGCTGCCTCCTCTCCCTAGCTCTGCAAGACAACTGTGGATCGGCCCTTCCTGCGGGATTAGGGCGCTGCGTCCTCTCCCTAGCTCTGCGAGACCACTGGAGAGCGGCCGTTCCTGCAGGAATAGGGCGCTGCCTCGTCTCCCTAGCTCTGCGAGGCCACTGGGGAGTGGCCCTTCCTGCGGGATTAGGGCTCTGCCTTCTCTCCCAGGCTCTGCGACACGACTGGGGAGCGGCCCTTCCTGCGTGATTATGGCGCTGCCTTCTCTCCCTAGCTCTGCGAGACCACTGGGGAGCAGCCGTTCCTGCGGGATTAGGGCGCTGCCTTCTCTCCCTAGCTCTGCTGGACCACTGGGGAGCGGCCCTTCCTGCGGGATGAGGGTGCTGCCTCCTCTCCCTAGCTCTGCGAGACCACTGGGGAGCGGCCCTTCCTGCGGCATTAGGGTGCTGCCTTCTCTTCTTAGCCCTGCCACACCACTAGGTAGCGGCCTTTCCTGCGGGAATAGGGCGCTGCCATGTCTCCCTAACTCTACGAGACCACTGGGGAGCGGCCCTTCCTGCGGGAGCGGGGCACTGGCTTCCCACCCCAGCTCTGCGAGACCACTGGGGAGCGGCCGCTCCTGCGGGATTAGGTTGCTGCCTCCTCTTCCTATCTGTGCGAGATCACTGGGGAGCGGCCCTTCCTGCGGGGGCGAGGCGCTGGCTTCCCTCCCCAGCTCTGCGAGACCACTGGGGAGCGGCCATTCCTGCGGGATTAGGGCGCTGTCTTCTCTCCCTAGCTCTGCAAGACCACTGGGGAGCAGCCCATCCTGCGGGATTAGGGCGCTGCCTCCTCTCCCTAGCTCTGTGAGACCACTGGGGAGTGGCCCTTCCTGCGGGATCAGGGCGCTGCCTCCTCTCCCTAGCTCTGGGAGAAAACTGGGGAGCGACCTTTCCTGCGGGGGCGGGGCGCTGGCTTCCCTTCCGAGCTCTGCGAGACCACTGGGGAGCGGCCGTTCCTGCAGGATTCCTGCAGGCTTCCCTCCCCATCTCTGCCAGGGGTCTGGGGAGCAGCCCTTCCTGCAGGATTAGGGCGCTGCCTTCTCTCCCTAGCACTGCGTCTACTGGGGAGCGGCCCTTCCTGCGGGATTAGGTCTCTGTCTTCTCTCCCTAGCTCTGAGAGATCACTGGGGAACGGCCGTTCCTGTCGGGGCGGGGCGCTGGCTTCCCTCCCCAGCTCTGCCAGTTGCCTGTGGACCAGCTCTTTCTGCAGGATTAGGGTGCTGCCTTCTCTCCCTAGCTCTGCGAGACCTCTGGGGAGCGGCCCTTCCAGCGCCCCGCCCCCAATCGAACTGCCACTCCCAATGGCCCTCTCAGAGCTGGGGAGGGAAGCCAGTGCCCCACCCTTTCTGGAACCGCCATCCCGCAGGCCCCTCCCACACCTGAGTAGTGAAGTTAGCACCCCTTCCCCGCTCGAACCGCCACTCCCAGCTCTCCTCCCAGAGCTGGGGAGGGAAGCCAGCTCCCCGCCCCCGCATTAAGGGCCGCTCCCCAGTTGTCTCGCAGAGCTAGGGAGAGAAGGCAGCGCCCTAATCCCACAGGAAAGGCCGCTCCCCAGTGGTCTCACAGAGCTAGGGAGAGGAGACGGTGCCCTAATCCCGCAGGAAGGGCCGCTCCCCTGTGGTCTTGCAGAGCTCGGGAGAGAAGGCAGCGCAATAATCCTGCAGGAACGGTCGCTCCCCAGTGATCTCGCAGAGCTAGGGAGAGGAGGCAGCGCCCTAATCTGGCAGGAACGGTCGCTCCCCAGTGGTCTCGCAGAGCGAGAGAGAGATGGCGACGCCCTAATCCCGCAGGAATGACCGCTCCCCAGTGGTCTCGAAGAGCTAGGGAGAGAAGGCGGCGCTCTGCCCCCACAGGAAGGGCCGCTCCACAGTGGTCTCGCAGAGCTAGGGAGAGAAGGCAGCGCCCTAATCCCGCAGGAAGGGCCTCTCCCTACTGGTCTCGCAGAGGTAGGGAGAGAAGGCAGCGCCCTAATCCCGCAGGAAAGGCCGCTCCCCAGTGGTCTCGCAGAGCTAGGGAGAGAAGGCAGCGCCCTAACCCCACAGGAAGGGCCGTTCCCCAGTGGTCTCGAAGAGATGGGGAGTAGAGGCAGCGCCCTAATCCCGCAGGAACGGACGCTCCTCAGTGGTCTGGCAGAGCTATGGAGAGAAAGTGGCGCCCTAATCCCGCAGGAACGGCCGCTCCCCAGTGGTCTCACCGAGCTAGGGAGAGGAGGCAGCGCCCTAATCCCGCAGGAAGGGCCATTCCCCAGTGGTTCGCAGAGCTAGGGAGAGAAGGCAGCGTCCTAATCCCGCAGGTATGGCCGCTCCCCAGTGGTCTCTCAGAGCTGGCGAGAGGAGGCAGATCACTAATCCCGCAAGAAGGGCCGCTCCGCAGTGGTCTCGCAGAGCTGGGGAGAGAAAGCAGCGCCCTAATCCCGCAGGAAGGGCCGCTCCTGAATGGTCTCGAAGAGGAAGAGAGAGAAGGTGGCGCCCTAATCCCGCAGGAAGGGCCGCTCCCCAGTGGTCTCGCAGAGCTAGGGATTCATGGCAGTGCACTAATCCCGCAGGAACGACCGTTCCCCTGTGGTCTCGCAGAGCTAGGGAAGGATGGCACGGCCCTAATCCTGCAGGAAAGGCCTTTCCCCAGGCCCCTGGCAGAGCTGGGGAGGGAAGTCAGCGCCCTAAACCCGCAGTAACGGCCGCTCCCCAGTGGTCTCACCGAGCTAGGGAGAGGAGGCAGAGCCCTAATCCCGCAGGAAGGGCCGCTCCCCAGTGGTCTGTCCCTGCTAGGGAGAGAAGGCAGCGCCCTTATCCCGCAGGAAGGGCTGCTCCCCAGGTTCCTGGCAGAGCTGTGGAAAGAAGCCGGCGCTCCGCTCCCACAAGAGGGGCCGCTCCCCAGTGGTCTCGCAGAGCTAGGAAGAGGAGGCAGTTCCCTAATGCGGCAGGAAGGGCCGCTCCCCAGTGGTTTTGCAGATCTAGGAAGAGGAGATAGTGCCCTAATCCCGCAGGAACGGACGCTCCCCAGTTGTCTCGCAGAGCTAGGGAGACATGGCAGTGCACTAATCCCGCAGGAACGACCGCTCCCCAGTGGTCTCGCAGTGCTAGGGAGAGGAGGCAACGCCATAATCCCGCAAGAAGGGCCACTCCCCAGTGGTCTCACAGAGCTAGGGAGAGGAGGCTGCGCCCTAATCTTGCTGGAAGGGCCACTCCCCAGTGGTCTCGCAGAGCTGGGGAGAGGAGGCAGCGCACTAATACCGCAGGAAGGGCCGCTCCCCAGTGGTCTCGCAGACCTGGGGAGAGAAAGCAGCGCCCTAATCCTGCAGGAAGGGCCACTCCCCAGGCCCCTGGCAGAGCTCGGGAGGGAAGTCAGCGCCCTAATCCCGCAGGAACGGCCGCTCCCCAGTGGTCTCGCAGAGCTAGAGAGAGGAGGCAACACCCTAATCCCGCAGTAGGGGCCACTCCCCAGTGGTCTCGCAGAGCTGGGGAGAGGAGGCAGCGCCCGAATCCCGCAGGAAGGGCTGCTCCCTAGTGCTCTCACAGAGCTGGGGAGAGGAGGCAGCGCCCTAATCCCGCAGGAATGGCTGCTCCCCAGGCCCCTGGCAGAGCTGGGGGGGGAAGCCAGCGCCCCGCCCCCGCAGGAAGGGCCATTCCCCTGTGGTCTCGCAGAGCTAGGGAGAGCAGGCAGCGCCCTAACACCACAGGAAGAGCTGCTCCCCAGTGGTCTAGCAGAGCTAGGAAGAGGAGATAGTGCCCTAATCCCGCAGGAACGGACGCTCCCCAGTTGTCTCGCAGAGCTAGGGAGACATGGCAGTGCACTAATCCCGCAGGAACGACCGCTCTCCCAGTGGTCTCGCAGTGCTAGGGAGAGGAGGCAACGCCATAATCCCGCAAGAAGGGCCACTCCCCAGTGGTCTCGCAGAGCTGAGGAGAGGAGGCAGCACCCTAATCCCGCAGGAAGGGTCGCTCCCCAGTGGTCTCGCAGAGTGAGAGAGAGGAGGCAGCACCCTAATCCCGCAGGAAGGGTCGCTCCCCAGTGGTCTCGCAGAGTGAGAGAGAGGAGGCAGCGCCCTAATCCCGCAGGAACGGCCGCACCCCAGTGGTCTCGCAGAGCAAAGAAGAGAAGGAAGCACCCAAATCCCGCAGAAAGGGCCACTCCCCAGTGGTCTCGCAGAGCTAGGGAGAGAAGGAAGAGCCCAAATCCCGCAGGAACGGCCGCTCCCCAGTGGTCTCGCAGAGCTAGTGAGAGAAGGCAGCGCCCTATTACCGCAAGAAGGGCTGCTCCCCAGTGGTCTCACAGAGCTAGGGAGGGAAGGAAGCTCCCTAATCCCGCAGGAAGGCTGCTCCACAGTGGTCTGGCAGAGCTAGGGAGAGCAGGCAGCGCCCTAATCCCGCAGGAAATGCCCCTCCGCAGTGGTCTCGCAGAGCTGGGGAGAGAAGGCGGCGCCCTAATTCCGCAGGAACGGCCGCTCCCCTGTGGTCTCGCAGAGCTAGGGAGAGATGGCAGGGCCCTAATCCTGCAGGAAGGGCCGCTCTCCAGGACCCTGGCAGAGCTGGGGAGGGAAGTCAGCGCCCTAATCCCGCAGGAACGGCCGCTCTGCAGTGGTCTCGCAGATTTAGAGAGAGGAGGCAAAGCCCTAATCCCGCAGGAAGGTTCGCTTCCCAGCGGTCTCCCAGAGTTAGGAAGAGGAGGCAACGCCCTAATCCCGCAGGAATGGGCCTCTCCCCAGTGGTGTCGCAGAGCTAGGGAGAGGAGTTAGCGCCCTAATCTCGAAGGAAGGGCCATTACCCAGTGGGCTCGCATAGATGGGGAGAGAAGTCAGCGCCCTAATCCTGCAGGAAGGGCCGCTCCCCAGTGGTCTCCCAGATTTCGGGAGAGGAGGCAAAGCCCTAATCCCGCAGGAAGGGCCACTTCCCAGTGGTCTCGCAGAGCTAGGGAGAGGAGGCAGCACCTTAATCCCGCAGGAACGGCCGCTCCCCAGTGGTCTCGCAGAGCTAGAGAGAGGAGGCAGCGCCCAAATCCTGCAGGAACAGACGCTGCCCAGTGATCTTGTAGAGCTGGGGATTGAAGCCAGCGCCCTAATCAAGCAGGAACCACCGCTGCCCAGTGGTCTCGCAGAGATAGGGAGAGCATGCAGCGCCCTAATCCCGCAGGAAGGGCTGCTCCCCAGTGGTCACGCAGAGCTAGGGAGAGAGGGAAACGCCCAAATCCCGCAGGAAGGGCCGCTTCCCAGTGGTCTCGCAGACCTAGGGAGAGAAGGTAGCAACCCAATCCCGCAGGAACGGCCGCTTTCCTGTGGTCTCGCAGAGCTAGGGAGAGAAGGAAGCGCCCAAATCCCACAGGAAGGGCCGCTCCCCAGTGGTCTCGCACACCTAGTGAGAGAAGGCAGCGCCCTAATCCCACAGGAAGGGCCACTCCCCAGTGGCCTCGCAGAGCTAGGGGGAGAAGGCAGCGCAGTAATCCCGCAGGAAAGGCCTCTCCCCAGTAGTCTTGCAGAGCTAGGGAGAGAAGGCAGCGCCCTAATCCCGAAGAAACGGCCGCTCCCTAGTGGTCTTGCAGAGCTGGGGAGGGAAGCCAGCGCCCTAATGCCGCAGGAACGGCCGCTCCCCAATGGTCTTGCAGAGCTAGGGAGAGAAGGCAGCGCCCTAATCCCGCAGGAAAGGCCTCTCCCCAGTAGTCTTGCAGAGCTAGGGAGAGAAGGCAGAGCCCTAATCCCGAAGGAACGGCCGCTCCCTAGTGGTCTTGCAGAGCTGGGGAGGGAAGCCAGCGCCCTAATCCTGCAGGAACGGCTGTTCCCCAGTGGTATCGCAGAACTAGGAAGAGAAGGCAGAGCCCTAATCCCGTAGGAACGACCGCTGCCCAGTGGTCTCGCAGAGCTAGGGAGAGATGGCAGCGCCCTAATCCCGCAGGAAAGGCCGTTCTCCAGTGGTCTCGCAAAGCTAGGAAGAGAAGGCAGCGCCCTAATCCCGCAGGAAGGAGCGCTACCCACTGGTCACGCAGAGCTAGGGAGAGAGGGAAATGCCCAAATCACGCAGGAAGGGCCGCTTCCCAGTGGTCTCGCAGAGCTAGGGAGAAAAGGCAGCGTCCTAATAGCGCAGGAAGGGCCGCTCCCCTGTGATCTCGCAGAGCTAGGGAGAAGAGGCAGCGCCCTAATCCCGCAGGAAGTGCCGCTCCCCAGTGGTCTCGCAGACCTAGGGAGAGAAGGAAGCGTCCAAATCCCGCAGGAACGGCCGCTCCCCAATGGTCTCGCAGAGCTAGGGAGAGAAGGCTGAGCCCTTATCCCGCAGGAAAGGCTGCTCCCCAGTGGTCTCACAGAACTGGGGAAGGAAGCCAGCGCCCCGCCCCCGCAGGAAGGGCTGCTCCCCTGTGGTCTCGCAAACCTAGGAAGAGAAGGCAGCGCCCTAATCCCGCAGGAAGAGCCGCATCCCAAAAGTCTTGCAGAGCTAGGGAGAGCAGGCAGCGTCCTAATCCCGCAGGAAGTGCTACTCTACAGTGCTCTAGCACAGCTAGGGAGAGAAGGCAACGCCCTAATCCCGCAGGAAGGGCTGTGTCCCAGGGACTGGCAGAGCTGCGGAGGGAAGCGAGCGCCCCGCCCCCGAGGGAAGGGCTACTCCCCTGTGGTCTCACAGAGCAAGGGAGGGAAGGCAGCGCCCTAATCCCGCATGAATGGCCGCTTTCCAGTGGTCTCTCAGAGCTAGGAAGAGAAGGAAGCGCCCTAATCCCGCAAGAAGGGCCGCTCCCCCGTAGTCTCGCAGAGCTAGGGAGAGAAGGCAGCGCCCTAATCCCGCATGACGGGCCGCTCCCCAGTGTTCTCGCAGAGCTAGGGAGAGAAGGAAGTGCCCTAATCCCGCAGGAAGAGCCGCATCACAAAAGTCTCGCAGAGCTAGGGAGAGCAGGCAGCGCCCTAATCCCGCAGGAAGGGCTGCTCTACAGTGGTCTAGCAGAGCTAGGGAGAGAAGGCAGCGCCCTAATCCCGCAGGAAAGGCCTCTGCCCAGTGGTCTCGCACAGCCAGGGAGAGAAGGCAGCGCCCTATATCCGCAGGAAGGGCCGCTCCCCAGTGGTCTCGCAGAGGTAGGTAGAGAAGGCTGCGCCCTAATTCCGCAGGAAGGGCCGCTTCCCAGTGGTCTCGCAGAGCTAGAGAGAGAAAGCAGCCCCCTAATTCCTCAGGAATGGCTGCTCTCCAGGCCCGTGGCAGATATAGACAGAGAAGGCAGCGCCCTAATCCCGCGGGAAGGGCTGCTCCACAGGCCCCTGGCAGAGCTAGGGAGAGAAGGCAGCGCCCTAATCCCGCATGACGGGCCGCTCCCCAGTGTTCTCGCAGAGCTAGGGAGAGAAGGAAGTGCCCTAATCCCGCAGGAAGAGCCGCATCACAAAAGTCTCGCAGAGCTAGGGAGAGCAGGCAGCGCCCTAATCCCGCAGGAAGGGCTGCTCTACAGTGGTCTCGCAGAGCTAGGGAGAGAAGGCAGCGCCCGAATCCCGCAGGAACGGCCGCTCCCCAGTGGTCTTGTAGAGCTGGGGATTGAAGCCAGCGCCTTAATCCCGCAGGAAGGGCCTCTCCCCAGTGGTCTCGCAGAGTTAGGGAGAGAAGGCAGCGCCCTAATCCCGCAGGAACGGCCGCTCCCCAGTGGTCTTGTAGATCTGGGGATTGAAGCCAGCGCCTTAATCCCGCAGGAAGGGCCTCTCCCCAGTGGTCTCGCACAGCTAGGGAGAGAAGGCAGCGCCCTAATTCCGCAGGAAGGGCTGCCCCCCAGGCCCCTGGCAGAGCTGGGGAGGGAAGCCAGCGCCCCGCCCCCGCAGGAAGGGGCGCTCCCCAGTGGTCTCGCAGAGTTAGGGAGAGATGGCAGGGCCCTAATCCTGCAAGAAGGGCCGCTCCGCAGGCCCCTGGCAGAGCTGGGGAGGGAAGTCAGCGCCCTAATCCCGCAGGAACGGCCGCTCTGCAGTGGTCTCGCAGATTTAGGGAGAGGGGGCAAAGCCCTAATCCCGCAGGAAGGGCCGCTTCCCAGTGGTCTCACAGAGCTAGGGAGAGATGGCAGGGCCCTAATCCTGCAAGAAGGGCCGCTCCGCAGGCCCCTGGCAGAGCTGGGGAGGGAAGTCAGCGCCCTAATCCCGCAGGAACGGCCGCTCTGCAGTGGTCTCGCAGATTTAGGGAGAGGGGGCAAAGCCCTAATCCCGCAGGAAGGGCCGCTTCCCAGTGGTCTCGCAGAGCTAAGAAGAGGAGGCAACGCCCTAATCCCGCAGGAATGGGCCGCTCCCCAGTGGTGTCGCAGAGCTAGGGAGAGGAGGCAGCGCATTAATCCCGCAGAAACAGCCGCTCCCCAGTGGTCTCGCAGAGCTAGGGAGAGAAGGCAGCGCCCAAATCCCGCAGGAACAGCCGCTGCCCAGTGGTCTCGCAGAGCTAGGGAGCGCAGGCAGCGCCCTAATCCCGCAGGAAGGGCTGCTCCCCAGTGGTCACACAGAGCTAGGGAGAGAGGCAAACGCCCAAATCCCACAGGAAGGGCCGTTTCCCAGTGGTCTCGCAGAGCTAGGGAGAGAAGGCAGCACCCCAATCCCGCAGGAACCGTCGCACCCCAGTGTTCTCACAGAGCTAGGGAGAGAAGGCAGCACCCCAATCCCGCAGGAACCGTCGCACCCCAGTGTTCTCACAGAGCTAGGGAGAGAAGACAGTGCCCTAATCCCGCAGGAACGGCCGCTCCCCACTGGTCTCACAGAGCTAGAGAGAGGAGGCAGCATCGTAACCCCGCAGGAAGGGCCGCTCCCCAGTAGTCTTGCACACCTAGTGAGAGAAGGCAGCGCCCTATTCCCACAGGAAGGGCCGCTCCCCAGTGGTCTCGCAGAGCTAAGGAGAGAAGGCAGCGCGCTAATCCCGCAGGAAGGGCCGCTCCCCAGTGGCCTCGCAGAGCTAGGGAGGGAAGGAAGCGCCCTAATGCCGCAGGAGCAGCCGCTGCCCAGTGGTCTCGCAGAGCTAGGGAGAGAAGTCAGCGCCCTAATCCTGCAGGAAAGGCCTCTCCCCAGTAGTCTTGCACAGCTAGGGAGAGAAGGCAGCGCCCTAATCCCGAATGAAAGGCCGCTCCCTAGTGGTCTTGCAGAGCTGGGGAGGGAAGCCAGCGCCCTAATCCTGCAGGACCAGCCGTTCCCCAGTGGTCTGGCAGAGCTAGGGAGAGAAGGCAGCGCCCTAATCCCGAAGGAAGAGCCGCATCCCAAAGGTCTTGCAGAGCTAGGGAGAGCAGGCAGCGTCCTAATCCCGCAGGAAGAGCTACTCTACAGTGCTCTAGCACAGCTAGGGAGAGAAGGCAACGCCCTAATCCCGCAGGAAGGGCTGTTCCCCAGGGACTGGCAAAGCTGCGGAGGGAAGCCAGCGCCCCGCCCCCGGGGGAAGGGCTACTCCCCTGTGGTCTCACAGAGCAAGGGAGGAAAGGCAGCGCCCTAATCCCGCATTAATGGCCGCTTTCCAGTGGTATCTCAGAGCTAGGGAGAGAAGGCAGCGCCCTAATCCCGTATGACGGGCCGCTCCCCAGTGTTCCCGCAGAGCTAGGGAGAGAAGGAAGTGCCCTAATCCCGCAGGAAGAGCCGCATCACAAAAGTCTCGCAGAGCTAGGGAGAGCAGGCTGCGCCCTAATCCCGCAGGAAGGGCTGCTCTACAGTGGTCTAGCAGAGCTAGGGAGAGAACGCAGCGCCCTAATCCCGCAGGAAAGGCCTCTGCCCAGTGGTCTCGCAGAGCTAAGGAGAGAAGGCAGCGCCCTAATCCCGCAGGAAGGGCCGCTCCCCAGTGGTCTCGCAGAGGTAGGGAGAGAAGGCAACGCCCAAATCCCGCAGGAACGTCCGCTTCCCAGTGGTCTCGCAAAGCTAGGGAGAGAAGGCACCGCCCAAATCCCGCAGGAACGGCCGCTTCCCAGTGGTCTCGCACAGCTAGGGAGAGAAGGCACCGCCCAAATACCGCAGAAACGCTCTCTTCCCAGTGGTCTCGCAAAGCTAGGGAGAGAAGGCAGCGCCCTAATTCCCCAGGAAGGGCCGCTCCCCAGTGGTCTCGCAGAGCTAGAGAGAGAAGGCAGCCCCCTAATTCCTCAGGAATGGCTGCTCTCCAGCCCCTGGCAGATATAGACAGAGAAGGCAGAGCCCTAATCCCGCGGGAAGGGCTGCTCCACAGGCCCCTGGCAGAGCTAGGGAGAGAAGGCAGCGCCCTATTCCCGCAGGAAGGGCTGCTCCCCAGTGGTGTCGCAGAGCTAGGGAGAGAAGGCAGCGCCCTATTCCCGCAGGAGAGGCCGCTCCCCAGTGGTCTCGCAGAGCTAGGGAGAGAAGGCAACGCCCAAATCCCGCAGGAACGGCCGCTTCCCAGTGGTCTCGCAAAGCTAGGGAGAGAAGGCACCGCCCAAATCCCGCAGGAACGGCCGCTTCCCAGTGGTCTCGCACAGCTAGGGAGAGAAGGCACCGCCCAAATACCGCAGAAACGCTCTCTTCTCAGTGGTCTCGCAAAGCTAGGGAGAGAAGGCAGCGCCCTAATTCCGCAGGAAGGGCCGCTCCCCTGTGATCTCGCAGAGCTAGGGAGAGGAGGAAGCGCCCTAATCCCGCAGGAAGGGCCGCTCCCCAGTTGTCTCGCAGAGCTAGAGAGAGAAGGCAGCCCCCTAATTCTTCAGGAATGCCTGCTCTCCAGGCCCCTGGCAGATATAGACAGAGAAGGCAGAGCCCTAATCCCGCGGGAAGGGCTGCTCCACAGGCCCCTGGCAGAGCTAGGGAGAGAAGGCAGCGCCCTATTCCCGCAGGAAGGGCCGCTCCCCAGTGGTCTCGCAGAGTTAGGGAGAGAAGGCAGAGCCCTAATCCCGCAGGAAGTTCTGCTCCCAGTAATCTCTTAGAGCTAGGGAGAGAAGGAAGCGCCCGAATCCCGCAGGAAGGGATATTTCCCAGGCCCCTGGCAGAGCTGGGGAGGAAAGCCAGCGCCCTGCCCCCGCGGGAAGGGCCGCTCCCCTGTGGTCTCACAGAGCTAGGGAGAGAACGCGGCGCCCTAATTCCGCAGGAACGGCCGCTCCCCTGTGGTCTCGCAGAGCTAGGGAGAGATGGCAGGGCCCTAATCCCGCAGAAACGACCGCTCTGCAGTGGTCTCGCAGATTTAGGGAGAGGAGGCAAAGCCCTAATCCTGCAGGAAGGTCCGCTTCCCAATGGTCTCGCAGAGCTAGGAAGAGGAGTCAGCGCCCTAATCTCGAAGGAAGGGCCGTTCCCCAGTGGTCTCGCAGAGATGGGGAGAGAAGTCAGCGCCCTAATCCTGCAGGAAGGGCCGCTCCCCAGTGGTCTCCCAGATTTAGGGAGAGGAAGCAAAGCCCTAATCCCGCAGGAAGGGCTGCTTCCCAGTGGTCTCGCAGAGCTAGGAAGAGGAGGCAACGCCCTAATCCCGCAGGAATGGGCCGCTCCCCAGTGGTGTAGCAGAGCTAGAGAGAGGAGGAAGCGCCCTAATCCCGCAGGAAGGGCCGCTCTGCAGTGGTCTCGCAGAGCTAGTGAGAGAAGGAAGCGCCCAAATCCTGCAGGAAGGGCCGCTCTGCAGTGGTCTCGCAGAGCTAGTGAGAGAAGGCAGCGCCCTATTCCTGCAGGAAGGGCCGCTTCCCAGTGGTCTCGCAGAGCTAGGAAGAGAAGGCAGAGCCCTAATCCCGAAGGAACGGCCGCTCCCTAGTGGTATTGCAGAGAAGGGAAGGAAGCCAGCGCCCTAATCCTGCAGGAACGGCCGTTCCCCAGTGGTCTCGCAGAGCTAGGGAGAGAAGGCAGAGCCCTAATCCCGTAGGAACGGCTGCTGCCCAGTGGTCTCGCAGAGCTAGGGAGAGATGGCAGCGCCCTAATCCCGCAGGAAGGGCTGCTCCCCAGACCCCTGGCAGAGGTGGGGATGGAAGCCAGCGCCCCGCCCCCGCAGGAAGGTCCGCTCTCCAGTGGTCTCGCAAAGCTAGGAAGAGAAGGCAGCGCCCTAATCCCGCAGGAAGGAGCGCTACCCAGTGGTCACGCAGAGCTAGAGAGAGAAGGCAGCGCCCTAATACCGCAGGAAGGGCCGTTCCCCTGTGATCTCGCAGAGATAGGGAGAGGAGGCAGCGCCCTAATCCCGCAGTTGGGCCCCTCCCAAGTGGTCTCGCAGAGCTAGAGAGAGAAGGCAGCCCCCTAATTCCTCAGGAATGCCTCCTCTCCAGGCCCCTGGTAGATATAGACAGAGAAGGCAGCGCCCTAATCCCGCGGGAAGGGCTGCTCCACAGGCCCCTGGCAGAGCTAAGGAGAGAAGGCAGCGCCCTAATCCCGCAGGAAGGGCCGCTCCCCAGTGGTCTCGCAGAGCTAGGGAGAGAAGGCAACGCCCAAATCCCGCAGGAACGGCCGCTTCCCAGTGGTCTCGCACAGCTAGGGAGAGAAGGCACCGCCCAAATCCCGCAGGAACGGCCGCTTCCCAGTGGTCTCGCAAAGCTAGGGAGAGAAGGCACCGCCCAAATCCCACAGAAACGGCCTCTTCCCAGTGGTCTCGCACAGCTAGGGAGAGAAGGCAGCGCCCTAATTCCGCAGGAAGGGCTGCCCCCCAGGCCCCTGGCAGAGCTGGGGAGGGAAGCCAGCGCCCCGCCCCCGCAGGAAGGGCCGCTCCCCAGTGGTCTCGCAGAGCTAGGGAGAGAAGGCAGAGCCCTAATCCCGCAGGAAGTTCTGCTCCCCAGTAGTCTCTCAGAGCTAGGGAGAGAAGGAAGCGCCCGAATCCCGCAGGAAGGGGTATTTCCCAGGCCCCTGGCAGAGCTGGGGAGGGAAGCCAGCGCCCTGCCCCCGCGGGAAGGGCCGCTACCCTGTGGTCTCACAGAGCTAGGGAGAGAAGGCGGCGCCCTAATTCCGCAGGAACGGCCGCTAGCCTGTGGTCTCGCACAGCTAGAGAGAGATGGCAGGGCCCTAATCCTGCAGGAAGGGCCGCTCTCCAGGCCCCTGGCAGAGCTGGGGAGGGAAGTCAGCGCCCTAATCCCGGAGAAACGGCCGCTCTGCAGTGGTCTCACAGAGCTAGGGAGAGGAGTCAGCGCCCTAATCTTGAAGGAAGGGCCGTTCCCCAGTGGTCTCCCAGATTTAGGGAGAGGAGGCAAAGCCCTAATCCCGCAGGAAGGGCCGCTTCCCAGTGGTCTCGCAGAGCTAGGAAGAGGAGAAACGCCCTAATCCCGCAAGAATGGGCCGCTCCGCAGTGGTGTCGCACAGCTAGGGAGAGAAGGCAGCACCCCAATCCCGCAGGAACGGCCGCACCCCAGTGGTCTCGTAGAGCTAGGAAGTGAAGGCAGCACCCGAATGCCGCAGGAACAGCCGCTGCCCAGTGGTCTCGCAGAGCTAGGGAGAGAAGGCAGCACCCCAATCCCGCAGGAACGGCCGCACCCCAGTGTTCTTGCAGAGCTACGGAGAGAAGGAAGCGCCCAAGTCCCGCAGGAATGGCCGCTTTCCTGTGGTCTCGCAGAGCTAGGGAGAGAAGGAAGCGCCCTATTCCCACAGGAAGGGCCGCTCCCCAGTGGTCTTGCAGAGCTAAGGAGAGAAGGCAGCGCCCTAATCCCGCAGGAAGGGCCGCTCCCCAGTGGTCTCGCAGAGATAGGGAGGGAAGGAAGCGCCGTAATCCCGCAGGAATGGACGCTCCCCAGTGGTCTCGGAGAGCTAGGGATAGAAGGCAGCGCCCTAATCCCGGAGGAACAGCCGCTGCCCAGTGGTCTCGCAAAGC
Organism: Gopherus evgoodei; assembly: GCF_007399415.2. Classification (NCBI taxonomy): domain Eukaryota; kingdom Metazoa; phylum Chordata; order Testudines; family Testudinidae; genus Gopherus; species Gopherus evgoodei. The sequence goes on along the minus strand of NW_022059980.1, from coordinate 3,662 downwards.
TGGGGAGACAGGGCAGCGCCCTAATCCTGCAGGAAGGGCCGCTCCCGAGGCTCCTGGCAGAGCTGGGGAGGGAAGCCAACGCCCCGCCCCCGCAGGAAGGGCCGCTCCTCAGTGGTCTCGTAGAGCTAGGAAGTGAAGGCAGCGCCCGAATGCCGCAGGAACAGCCGCTGCCCAGTGGTCTCGCAGAGCTAGGGAGGGAAGGAAGTGCCATAATTCTGCAGGAACGGCCGCTCCCCAATGGTCTCGCAGAGCTAGGGAGAGAAGGCAGCGACCTAATCCCGAAGGAACGGCCGCTCCCTAGTGGTCTTGCAGAGCTGGGGAGGGAAGCCAGCGCCCTAATCCTGCAGGACCGGACGTTCCCCAGTGGTCTCGCAGAGCTAGGGAGAGAAGGCAGCGCCCTAATCCCGCAGGAAGGGCTGCTTCCCAGTGGTCTCGCAGAGCAAGGGAGAGAAGGCAGCGCCCTAATCCCGCAGGAAGGGCCGCTCTCCAGTGGTCTCGCAGACCTAGGGAGAGATGGCAGCACCCAAATCCCGCAGAATGGTCGCTCCCCAGTGGTCTCGCAGAGCTAGGGAGACGAGGCAGCGCCCTATTCCTGCAGGAACGGCCGCTCCCCAGTGGTCTCGCAGAGCTAGGGAGAGAAGGCAGAGCCCTAATCCCGCAGGAAGAGCCGCATCCCAAAGGTCTCGCAGAGCTAGGGAGAGCAAGCAGCGCCCTAATCCTGCAGGAAGGGCTGCTCTACAGTGGTGTAGCAGAGCTAGGGAGAGAAGGCAACGCCCTAATCCCGCAGGAACGGCTGCTCCCCAGGCCCCTGGCAGAGCTGGGGAGGGAAGCCAACGCCCAGGCCCCGCTCGGAGGACAGCTTCCCAGTGGTCTCGCAGAGCAAGGGAGAGAAGGCAGCGCCCTAATCCCGCATGACGGGCCGCTCCCCAGTGTTCTCGCAGAGCTAGGGAGAGGAGGAAGTGCCCTAATCCCGCAGGAAGAGCCGCATCCCAAAGGTCTCGCAGAGCTAGGGAGAGCAAGCAGCGCCCTAATCCTGCAGGAAGGGCTGCTCTACAGTGGTCTAGCAGAGCTAGGGAGAGAAGGCAACGCCCTAATCCCGCAGGAACGGCTGCTCCCCAGGCCCCTGGCAGAGCTGGGGAGGGAAGCCAACGCCCAGGCCCCGCTCGGAGAACAGCTTCCCAGTGGTCTCGGAGAGCAAGGGAGAGAAGGCAGCACCCTAATCCCGCAGGAAGGGCCACTCCCCAGTGGTCTCGCAGAGCTAGGGAGAGAAGGCAGTTTCCTAATCCCGCAGGAACGGCCGGTCCCCAGTGATCTCACAGAGCTAGGGAGAGAAGGCAGCGCCCTAATTCCTCAGGAATGGCTGCTCTCCAGGCCCCTGGCAGAGATAGGCAGAGAAGGCAGCGCCCTAATCCCGCGGGAAGGGCTGCTCCACAGGCCCCTGGCAGAGCTAAGGAGAGAAGGCAGCGCCCTATTTCCGCAGGAAGGGTCGCTCCACAGTCGTTTCGCAGAAGTAGGTAGAGAAGGCAGCGCCCAAATTCCGCAGGACGGGCCGCTCCCCAGTGGCCTTGCAGAGTTAGGGAGAGAAGGCAGCGCCCTAATCCTGCAGGAATGGCCATTCCCCAGTGGTCTCGCAGAGCAAGGGAGAGAAGGCAGCGCCCTAATCCCATAGGAAAGGCCGCACCCCAGTGGTCTCGCAGAGCTAGCGAGAGAAGGCACCGCCCAAATCCCGCAGAAACGGCCGCTTCCCAGTGGTCTCGCACAGCTAGTGAGAGAAGGCAGCGCCCTAATTCCGCAGGAAGGGCTGCTCCCCAGGCCCCTGGCAGAGCTGGGGAGGAAAGTCAGCGCCCCGCCCTCGCAGGAAGGGCCGCTCCCCAGTGGTCACGCAGAGCTAGGGAGAGAAGGTAGAGCCCTAATCCCGCAGGAAGTTCAGCTCCCCAGCAGTCGCTCAGAGCTAGGGAGAGAAGGAAGCGCCCGAATCCCGCAGGAAGGGCTACTCCCCAAACCCCTGGCAGAGCTGGGGAGGGAAGCCAGCGCCCTGCCCCCGCGGGAAGGGCCGCTCCTCTGTGGTCTCGCAGAGCTAGGGAGAGAAGGCAGCGCCCTAATCCCGCAGGAAGAGCCGCATCCCAAAGGTCTCGCAGAGCTAGGGAGAGCAGGCAGCGTCCTAATCCCGCAGGAACGGCTACTCTACAGTGCTCTAGCACAGCTAGGGAGAGAAGGCAACGCCCTAATCCCGCAGGAAGGGCTGTTCCCCAGGGACTGGCAGAGCTGCAGAGGGAAGCCAGCGCCCCGGCCCCGAGGGAAGGGCTACTCCCCTGTGGTCTCACAGAGCAAGGGAGGGAAGTCAGCGCCCTAATCCCGCATGAATGGCCGCTTTCCAGTGGTCTCTCAGAGCTAGGAAGAGAAGGAAGCGCCCTAATCCCGCAGGAAGGGCCGCTCCCCCGTGGTCTCGCAGAGTTAGGGAGAGAAGGCAGCGCCCAAATCCCGCAGGAACGGCCGCTTCCCAGTGGTCTCGCACAGCTAGGGAGAGAAGGCACCGCCCAAATCCCGCAGGAACGGCCTCTTCCCAGTGGTCTCGCACAGCTAGGGAGAGAAAGCAGCACCCTAATTCCGAAGGAAGGGCTGCTCCCCAGGCCCCTGGCAGAGCTGGGGAGGGAAGCCAGCGCCCCGCCCCCGCAGAAAGGGCCGCTCCCCAGTGGTCTCGCAGAGCTAGGGAGAGAAGGCAGAGCCCTTATCCCGCAGGAAGTTCTGCTCCCCAGTAGTCTCTCAGAGCTAGGGAGAGAAGGAAGCGCCCGAATCCCGCATGAATGGCCGCTTTCCAGTGGTCTCTCAGAGCTAGGAAGAGAAGGAAGCGCCCAAATCCCGCAGAAAGGGCCTCTCACCCGTGGTCTCGCAGAGCTACGGAGAGAAGGCAGCGCCCTAATGCCGCAGGAAGAGCCGCATCCCAGTGGTCTCGCAGAGCTAGGGAGAGAAGGCAGCGCCCTAATGCCGCAGGAACGTCTGCTCCCCAGGCGCCTGGCAGAGCTCGGGAGGGAAGCCAGCGCCCAGCCCCCGCTGGAAGGGCCGCTCCCCAGTGGTCTCGCAGAGCTAGGGAGATGAGGAGGCGCCCTAATCCCGCAGGAAGGACTGCTCCCCAATTGTCTCGCAGAGCTAGGGAGAGAAGGCAGCGCCCAAATCCCGCAGGAAAGATCGCTCCCCAGCGGTTTCACAGAGCTAGGGAGAGGAGGCAGCGCCCTAATCCCGCAGGATGTGCCGGTCCCCAGTGGTCTCGAAGAGCTAGGGAGAGGAGGCAGCATCCTAATCCCGCAGGAAGTGGCGTTCCCAGTGGTCTCGCAGAGCTAGGGAGAGGAGGCAGCGCCCTAATCCCGCAGGAAGGGCCGCTCCCCAGTGGTCTCTCAGAGCTAGGGAAAGGAGGCAGCGCCCTTATCCCACAGGAACGGCTGCTCCTCAGGCCCCTGGAAGAGCTAGGGAGAGAAGGCAGCGCCCTAATTCCGCAGAAAGGGCTGCTCCACAGGCCCCTGGCAGAGCTAGGGGGAGAAGGCAGCGCCCTAATCCCGCAGGAAGGGCTGCCCCCCAGTGGTCTCGCAGAGCTAGGGAGAGAAGGCAGCGCCCAAATCCCGCATGAACGGCCGCTTCCCAGTGGTCTCGCAGAGCTGGGGAGAGAA
>NW_022059979.1:0-29341 GCF_007399415.2 Gopherus evgoodei | reverse complement strand
CACACCCTTGAGAAAGTTGCAGCGCTGTAAAGTGCCAGTATAGCCAAGGCCCCACATTCATCATATGTATTATTTCTCTTTTCCCTGAAGATTTCCTGCTGTTTGTGGTTTCCTTGAAGTCTGTCTGAGTTCCCTAACAGGAAATACATTTACCTACTTTCTCCCCTGGCTGCTTTACCTGCTCTCTTTCTGGTCTGTGCTGAATGTCATGGGATTTTTCCTGCTTATGACTCCTGGACACATTCCTTTTCGATCTTTGTGATAATTCTCTATGTTAATCCATTTGCTCAAAATTTTCCTGCTGAGAATTCTGCTCCTCTTTCTCACGCACCATTGCGTCACCTGCTGTGATAGAGACAGAAACGTCAGACAGGGATGGAAAGGGGAAGGCCAAACCAAAACAAGTGCTGGAGAGAGGTCAAAGAAAAACCAGGAACTGAACTCCCCCAAACTTTTCCCCCAAATGTTGTAGTAGGATTTTATGTTTTAGGATTTTATGTTTATGTTTTATCTGATTTAGAATGAAGGATAAAGAATAATTATGTACCATGCATTAAGCGTATTGGTGTATGATCTGATCACATCCTGCCAACCACTCTTTTTGAGTAACAGAAAGGAACGGCTAATGGGCCAATGGGTAGAGATACATCAGCCAGAATCTGAGTCTGGACTGATTTCAAGGCAGTAACAGACCTTTGAGGATCACCAATTTGTTGCAGGTTTAGCATTTAAAAATAAGTAAAAGAATGCCATGGCTGTTTCTTTTGCATTGCAATTTGATGTTCCTGTTCAAAATGTTGTGTGTCAATTAATTCTGGTTTGTGTGTGAATGAGGAATGTGTGTGTTAAGAGGTAAGTGTGAAGGCCATCGCTGAACCAGATGTAAGAGGGAGGAAGCAGCAACAGATGCAAGAGTGCCAGGAAGCTGCAACACGCCCCTGTTGAAATGCCAGAGGAGGGCTGATTGATGACTCTAAAGATGAGACAGGCACCTATCAGTGGGGACAAAATAGCTGTGATCAAAACCAACTTGGGATAACTCCCTGAGGAACTACTTGATGAAAGATCAAGATGAAGGATGAAAAGGACAATTTAAGAAAACAAGCACTCGTCAAACAATTCATTACAACATGATGGTGCAAAACTCATTGGTCCCAATGAAGGAAAATCAGTATTGTCAGGGAAAAGACCACCACCTTAATGATTTGATCAGACAGCCTGAGGCTCCTTTATTTCATACAAGCATATATGCAGGGAGAGACAGCATAGACCCCACGCAAAAGACTGGCTGCTCTACATGTTACAAATTTTAACAAGCTTATAAAGGTTAAAACCGCAAAACGTAGCACGCTGGTTACACATGTTATTTGCCTTATTGGGAATATAATGTTGATAACAAGCAAGCTGACCAATTAATTCTTCATCTATGGCAAAACCCCAATTTTCCATCTATGGCTTTTCCTGTTATTGTCTTTGCCAATCAAGTCTGTGGTTTGACCGTTCTAGCACCTTTTCTGTAGTCCCGACTGCAAGCTCAGCTGTTATAACTTAACAGATCTTCTGGTTCCCCTTTATCCAATTCTAGTTCCTCTTTTTGGGGCCCTGACCACATCTTTCTGCCTCGGCATGCCCTTTATTGAAAAAAAACAAGTTTAGCAGAAGTTAAAACTCTTGCTCCTAGCTAAAGGCTTTTAGGCCTACTTTTACTCTATTCTCAGCAAAAAGCCTGGGGCCTTGGGTAAGGTGAGGGGAGGCGGGTTTCCCTATCAGTATATAACCAGGGTGCCTTGCCATGAAACTTTGGGTTCATTCTGCCAAGTCTTCCCCAGAGGATTGTATTGCAACCGACAGAACCCAGCTCCTCCTACCCATGATCAAACTAGCTGGCCACTAGGTTGATCCGGACTCTAGACTGGTAACTATAACATCGACTGGTGGCACAGTGTGTGTGTGTAGTGTGTGATTGAATGCATATGCTAATTATTGTACCTCCAATAAATGAGGCATATTGCCTTTTCCCCTGAAAAAGATCCCGTGTGCTTCTTATAAGCAGAGCAGGATAACACCCACAAGGCAGCTAGCTAGCACACATTGGAGGGACAGTTCAAATTAAGTTGTTCGTCAAGACACACCTGGTTGACAATGGACCATGGGAAAAGAGTGGACTGTCATGTAGTCTATCATGTGGACTGTCTGGAATCTAGGTAATGGCTTCCTGCAATGACTGAGGGAAATTGGGCATGAACACGTGACTTGCACATGTGACTCCAAAATCCGTCTTGTTGCTGTAATTTTCCACAGGAAGAACAATGGGATGCCCTTCACATGGCAAAAGTATAAAAGGCCCTGGAAACACCTCCATTTTGTCTTCAATCCTGCTTCTTACCTCTGGAGGAACTTTGCTACAAACTGAAGCTCTGAACAAAGGACTGAATGACCCATCCCAGCCGTAGATATACTCCAGAGACTTGACTTAAGCCAACAGTTTATTTCATCACTGCTACAAGCCTGAACCAAGAACTTTGCCATTACTGCATGTAATTGATTCCCTTAGCCAATTTTACCTCTCCCCTTTCTTTCTTTTTATGAATAAACCTTTAGATATTAGATACTAAAGAATGGGCACCAGCATGATTTTTGAGTATGATTTAAGTTGTATATGACATGGGAGTGGCTGGCCCTTTGGGATCAGAAGAAACTATCATTTAATGACACTGGTTGTAAAGAACTACTCATCTCTGAATCCAGTGTTTTTGGTGGTGTTATAAGAACCAGAATGCCTGAGAAAACTGCCTTTATGTTTTCTTGTTGGCCAGTGTGGGAAACAGGAGTTTACTTTAGTGGCTGGTTTGGTCTATCTTATAAAAGAACAGGAGTACTTGTGGCATCTTAGAGACTAACAAATATATTTGATCATAAGCTTTCATGGGCTACAGCCCACTTTATCAGATGCATGCTACTCTCAGATAAATTTGTTAGTCTCTTAGGTGCCACAAGTACTCCTGTTCTTTTTGCGGATACAGACTAACACGGCTGCTACTCTGAAACTTATAAAAGAATAACCACCAGTTTTGGGTTGTTGTCATAAACAGATGGTTAAGGGTTAATGCCTTTTTTACCTGAAAAAGGTTAAAAAGTTCACCAAGCCTAGCTAACACATGACCAGAGGGACCGATGGAAGAACAAGATGTTTCAAAAGGAAGGAGGGAAGTTTTTCCTTTGTTTAGAGTTTCAGTTTCAGCTGGAATGAAAAAGATCAAGGAACCAGCTTCTTATCAGAGTAGTAAGTTTTAGAAAGGAATAAATAGGTTTATGTTTATTCCTTTGTAACCTGTCTTATGCAATTAGAGGTAGAATCAAATTAGGTATTTTTTTGTGTAACTAAATTTGTGCCCAGGGGAACATCCTCTGTGTTTTGAATCTGTTGTCTGTGAGAGTAGCTGGTATGGTAATCTCTCCCAGAGGGTTTTTGCTTTACCTTTCTTTTCTTTAATTAAAAAACCTTTTTCTTAATACCTGATTGATTTTTCCTTGTTTTTAGATCCAAAGAGATTGGATCTGGACTCAGCAGGGATTGGTGGGAGAGAGGAGTAGGGATGGTTAATTTCTCCTTGTTTTAAGATCCAAGGGATTGGAGCTGGACTCACCAGGGAATTGGTGAAGGAGTCTCTCAAGGCTACCCAGGGAGGGGAAGGTTTTGGGGGGAAAGGGAGTGATCCAGACACTGAAAATTCTGGATGGTGGCAGTGATACCAGATCTAAGCTAGTAATTAAGCTTAGAAGTGTCCATGCAGGTCCCCACATCTGTACCCTAAAGTTCAGAGTGGGGAAGGAACCTTGACAGTTGTGTTTGCCCTATTTCTCAGCAGTTCGTCCTGAATTTGGCATCCTCACTTGTGACATGCTAAGGCTTGGTGACAAAGTGCCAAGGGAGGGGTCTGGGTTGTGGATTTACAGAGATTTAGGTGACCCAACCTTCAGACAGTCTCCCTTGGGACCACCCTCTTTAGGGTATGTCTAAGGTGCATCAGGGAGTCGGCTGCCATCAAAATCCAAGGTGCGGAATAAAATTCTGCCTCCTTAAGCTCGTGTTTTCTGTGCCTAGAATTCAACTGTCACCAGATGGATCAGACTGAACAGAGTTCAAACCTCGAGGAGGCTCTTACCTTCTAACCAGGGACGGCTGTTTTCTAGTAAAATCAGGCAAAGGGAAGGGGAAAACTCGAAAGAGATTCCTCCTGGCGCTCACATATGTGAACCCGAATACTCTCTCAGTCCTCAAAGAGAGACCTGGAGAAGGAGACTTGCTGAAGCAAAGCCACAGGGGTCTCTGAGATTTCCTTGGCCCATCACCCCCTCTCCGGCCTGGCTGATGTCAGCAACTCTCTGTGAGGTCACCACCTCCCCACCACCTTTGACCAATAGTCTGAGGTCCTGCAAAAGGCCTTTGTGATGTCACTGCCACACCCCTCCCTTGCTGTGCTAATGTCCTGCCCCTGGCCAGGCACTTTGGAGGTTTGAGCTACTCCCTGTGGATCACCTCACTCAAGGAGCATTCGTTCTAGGAAGGAAGCCAGTAGTTTTGGATCATCTGCAAATTTGTCAGCTCACTGTTTAGCAGATCATTTATGAATATGTTGACTTAGTCCTGGTCCCAGTACAGACACCACTAGATACCTGTTTCCATCCTGAAAACTGATCATTTAGTCCTACTCTTTGATTCCTATCTTTTAACCAGTTATTGATCCAAATGAGGACCTTCCGGAGGTGAAAGTGAGCCGGCATGTTATGGTATGGGGTACCGGCAAGAGCCAGTATGCTATGCCAGCCTGGTCCAGCTTCCCCAGGCTGGTGATTTAAAGGGCCCAGGGCTCCCTGTAGCTGCCGGAGCCCCGGGCCCTTTAAATCACCTCCCGAGCCACTCTGCCGGAGCCCCAGGGAGCACATCACTGCCGTGGCAGCTGCTCTCTCCCGCTCTGCGAACACAGAGCAGAGACAGCAGAAGCTTACTTGCCGTGGGGGGGGGCACCATTGTCCGAACTGTGGCACCTCCCTGACACTCCTTCCCTGAGGACCCACACTCACACCCCCTCTCCTCCCGAGGCCACACCCACAGAACGCCTCTTCCCGGGGACTGCACCCTTTCCCCCTCCCCCATCATTTGTCCTAACAGCCAGTAAAGAGAGGTGGGGCCATGGCCCTCTAAATTCCCTGTCTCCCCCCCACACAAGCTGTCTACCCCACCTTGCACATTGCAGTTGAAAAGTAGCTGGCAATCTAGTAGGATGCCCACGGAACAATGGGATAGAAACCTGCATCATGTGAAGCTGTACCAGCCCGTGAGGCATTGCAAACCCTTCCCAAAGCACCCTGGAGCCAGTTGCACAGTGGGATAGCTACCCACAGTGCACTGCTCTCCATGGCAATCCAAGAGATGCCAGCATGGATGTGCTCTGGTGACACAGAGTGGACATGCAACAGCTGTTCAATTAAAACACTTTAACTCAGGCCACATTAATCTTTCATGTAGACATAGCTTAAGAGTGAGACAAGATCTAGCTCCGTTGAAATTAAAGAACCAGAACTTCTCTGTAGTTGGCAAGATTTGAACCTGCACAGGGAGACCACAACAGATTTCTAGTCCACTACCTTAACCACTCAACCACAACTACTTGTTTGATGCTGTTAGAGAAAAATGCAGTTCTTGCTTTTTTGTTTGGGTGCAGCAAAATCAAATAAATACTTTATTATTTCTCCAGCAATTGCAATAGAGGGAGGGAGTGCCCTAGGACACTGGGTCGCCCCAGTCCCGGACAGGTCTCTCAACAGGTAAACAATTACAGCCAGCATTTATACCTTTGTTACAGACAATAACAAGCAATAATACAGACAATAATGAGCAACAGCTGCATTTTGTTTATACATGGGCTATCCTGCTATCTTATTTTCCTCACTTTTGGGTGCCAGTCTACGTATTTGATTATCAGTGCAAGGTCGTGATAACTTCTCACGCAGTTCTTTCCTACTTGCCTCACACTATCCTCACTTCTACAAATCTCATGTCATTAGGGTTACAGCTGGCCTAAGTCTTGCTAACAGACTGACATGCATTAAGATCCCCTACAAATCCTTGTCATTTCTTTCCCTTCTTCCACAATGTGTTGCTCTCACTACACTCTAGTTCTGTTCTCACTGAGTGATCAGTTCCAGTTGTTTCCTCAGACCAGCTTCCACAACACACACATTGCTGTGCCGTTGTGTAAGTGTGTCCATGGCTGAACAGCAAGAACTCCTGCTCCCTTCCCTTCTGGCTGGAGCATGAGGAGAGTGTGTTTGTGATTAATGATGGTGCTGTAGATTGTTGTCCATTTCCTGCCTTGATCATTCAGACAGTCCCTTTCCCGTCATATCCCCAGTATATCAGTGATTGCAATAGAAGGGGGCAGGTTTTCTCTGGGGCACTGAGCTTTGCCGGGGGGTTGGTGGCTTCTGTCTTTCCTCACCCTGGAGTAAACTCAGCTTTTTATTCCATCCTTGATGTTTCAAGGAATAACAATAGATGACCAAAGAAAGAGGTGGAGAGGGTGAGTCTCATGGGAGGGATAGAGAGGTGGACAGGTCCGGCCAGGGGAGGGGGCAGAGAGGTGTGGGTGGTGAGCAGGGCTGGTCTCAGGGGAAGGGTCAGAGAGGTGCAAGTGTTGGGCAGGGCTGGTCTTAGGGGAGGAGGCAGAGAGGTACGAGTGGTGGGCAGGGCAGGTCTCAGGGGAGGTGCAGGGATGTGTGGGTGGTGGGCAGGGTTGGTCTCAGGGAGGAGGCAGAGAGGTGCGGGCAATGGGCAGGGCGGGTCTCAGGGGAGGGAGCATAGAGGTGTGGGCAGCAGGTAGACCTTGGGGTAGGGGGTGGAGAGGTGCGAGGAGGCCTTGCGGGAGGAGAGGAGCGAGCGAAAGGTGGACCAGCAGGCCTCAGCCAAAGAGGAAGAGCAGGGGTGGGAAGTGGACAAATGGGAGTGAAGGCAGAGCAGAGGTAGGGCCTGGAGACTGAGAGAAGGGAGTGGAGAGGGGAAACAGCACCATGGTCTGGGCAGGGCTGCCCACAGGATTCAGAGGGCCTGGGGTAAAACATTTTCAGGGGCCCCTTCCATAAAAAAAAGTTGCAATAATCTAGAATACTATATTCTCATGGGGGCCCGTGCAGGGCCTGGGGCAAATTGCTCCACCTGCCACCCTATTGAGTGGCCCTGCCCTCAGCCTCTTCTCCTAAGTCCTCTGCCCCCTAATTATTTTTCGTTGCCCTCCTCTAGACTCTCTCCAATTTGTTTCTATAGTGGGGAGAGGGAGCGCGAAAACTGGATGCAATGCTCCAGATGTGGCCTCACCAGTGCTGAATAGAGGGGAATATTCATGTCCCTCGATCTACTTGCAATGCTCCTACTAATCCAGCCCAATATGACCAGTTACACTGGTCTACAATTTTTGAGAAGTCGTCTGCTTCAGAGATAAAATGATATTTATTATGTGTTTTGATGTGCTGAATTCAAATATGACAATTAAAACAACTGATTGGCTACTGTTTCTAAGATATTTAAGTTTTTACATTTTATGTCTATGTATATTGTGTAGATAGTAGAGTTTTAATCATAAATTGTAAACCTGTCTTTTCATGTGTTTATGGTTGCTTTCCATGATAATATTTCACCTGTCCCGTTTATGTAACACTTTAAAAATCAGCAAAAGAGTTATATACTTAAAATTTACTATGAAACAAAAGGCAAAAAGCTATTCTGTACATAGTTTAGTCCTATTCGGTGTCTACTCGGCACTTCTTGGCTTGTCTCTTGTATTCATTAAATGGAGCAACTCTTGTCACTGTCCAGCAATAGTCTGCAAGCATTGATGGGCTCCATTTGCCCTGATAGCCTGCCAGGAGATTCCACTGCTGTAGTCTGGAGCCCAACAGCTCTGCCTTACTCTTGGGTAGTTCCAAATCCCTGACAAGGTCATTCAGTTCACCTTGTGTTATGAGGTGTGGTTCAGAGGAGGAGGATGGGAAAAAATGTGGGTCCTGTGACATTGATGGTTCAGGACCAGAAGTTTCATCCTCTTCCTCTTCCTCGTCTGACTCAAGTGAGAAGGATTCTGGTGCATCAGGAACCGGCAGTCCTTCTCCGTGGGGTACTGGGCGTATAGCTGATGGAATGTTTGGACAATGCACAGTCCACTTTTTCTTCTTTGACACACCTTTCCCAACTGGAGGCACCATGCAGAAGTAACAATTGCTCGTATGATCTGTTGGCTCTCTCCAAACCATTGGCACTGCAAAAGGCATAGATTTCCTTTTCCTGTTCAAACACTGGCCAAGATTTGTTGCACAAGTGTTGCAGCCAGCCGATCGCCCAGTGTCATCACCCTGCCTGCTGGCTGGGCAGGGTAACTCCTCAGGTCACCACCCCCCTCTCCCGCCTGCCTTGGGCTTGGAGAGTAAGGAGAAGGGCAAGGGATGACACTGAACATCCTCCATCCATCGCTCCATCACCAGAGCAAGTGAGTGGCATTAGGGTTCCTCGGTGGCATCCCTTGTCTGTCTGGGGAGAGGCAGAAAGAGGGGGAGAGAATCTCTCCCAAAGGACATTGGATTTGCAAACAGCCCCAGGAGCCCCTAACTCTCAGACCGGGGAGGGGCTTCTCCAGAGCTGTCTCCAGCGTGTTTGGCAAGGTCCCAGCAATGGGGCTCCCAGCCCTTCCCTTGTGGGAAACTGTTCTCCAGGCTGAGAGTCTCTGAGCTGGGCCAGACCCGGTGAGCTGCTGAGCATGGAAATCAATGGGAAATGAAAGGGCCCTGGCCTTGCTATGCCTAGGGACGTTGAAGTGGGGAATGATTTCTCAGGAGAAGTCTGGATTCCAGGGTTCTGTTCTTTCTCTAGCCTGGGAGTGGGGTGGGGGGGAGGTGTGAGTGTGCCCTGGGCTGGCAGGAGGGAGCTGCTTGTCCAAAGTGACCGATGGTCTTTGTGACTGACCCCAGTGCTTGAAAAGGACGAGACTCCCCGGTTCTTGCAGCCCCAGGGATGAGGAGGGGGAAGGTTGAGGGGGAGCAGATCATGCAATGAACTCCTGACAGTGTGTGTAGCTTGCACTCCCTTCACCCCTGTGGTGGGGGAGGAGCAGCTCTGACTGGGGCAGGGATGGGGAGAGACCAAACAAGTTGGCTAGTGAGAGGCTGCCTTGACCCCAGACTCATGTCTGCTCCCCGCTCAGTTCCAGGATGGCCAAGCACCTGAGGATGTTCAGGAAGAAGGCTCTGCAGGCAGCCCCAGAGCCTGTGGGAAGCAGCTGCCATCTTCCCCAGGAGCGGAGCAGCCCGACCGTCCCCAATGGCGGGGAAGGAGCTCTCGGCCGGGCCAGGAGGTGGAAGTGCCCAGCCTTCTGGAAGAGGAAACCTGCTCCCAGTGCAGGTGCCGAGGTGGGAGAGTCACTGTCAAGGCCAAAATGGAGCTGGGCCAGGATGCGGCTGGGCAGGCAGGACCCAGCCCAGGAGCAGCACCAGGCAGGGTGGCTCCGGGGCTTGTTGTGTAGGCAGCAGCGGCCCCAGGAGCCCAGCCCCGATTTTCAGCAAGAGGCATCGCCCTGCCCACTCAGTGGGGACCTTCCAGCCTTCCCAGGGCAGGAGGTGGAGGATCCCTCTCCCAGCCCCAGCAGCTCGGCCCGCTTCCCATGGGACAACAGCAGCGCCTGGGACTTGGACAGCAGCGAGGCCGACAGACCCTTCTGCTTTATTCCAGGTGAGGAGCCAGGCTGGGCTTGGAGGGGTGAGGAATTGGCTGTGAACACTCCGGGCCCAAGCCCTCGAGCAGTGCTATGGGGGTGGGTCCCCAGCTCAGGTGTCTGGCCTGAGCCACTGAACCCCACTGACGCTAGATGCTGCCACTTTAATCCTTGATGCTCCATTAGGTTGGGGGTGTGTGTGTGGAAGGCACCTCCCAGGGAGTCCAGGACCGTGGGTGGGGGGGGTCTCTTTGCTATGGACTCCTGAAGGAGTTGGGGGCTGAGGACACTGAGGCTACTTGGAATCAAATCCATTTGAGATACAAGTACATAGCCCATATTCCTAACTTCAAATACAAAAATTGAACAAGCAGCAAAGAATCCTGTGGCATCTTATAGACTAACAGATGTTTTGGAGCATGAGCTTTCGTGGGTGAATCCCCACTTCGTCAGATGCATGTAGTGGAGATGTAGAGAGGTGAAGTGAGTAATGTAGATCTCCTGTCTTATTCTAGTGAAGTCCGTTTGTATAGAAGTTTGGTTATTAATGAGAGTCTCCAGGTTGGAGAGCTCTTTTTTGATGTTTTCCTGTTTGCTGTATAGGATGCTGATCAGGTGGTTCCTCAGGTCCTCAGGAACCAATCCATGCAACAAACCTCGATGCCAACTCTGCCCATATATCTACACCAGCGACACCATCACATGACCTAACCAGATCAGCCACACCATCACCGGTTCATTCACCTGCACGTCCACCAGTGTAATATACGCCATCTTATGCCAGCAATGCCAATCTGCTATGTACATCGGCCAAACTGGACAGTCGCTACGGAAAAGGATAAACGGACACAAATCAGGAATGGCAATATACAAAAACCTGTAGGAAAACATTTCAACCTCCCTGGCCACACTATAGCAGACCTTAAGGTGGCCATCCTGCAGCAAAAAAACTTCAGGACCAGACTTCAAAGAGAAACTGCTGAGCTTCAGTTCATCTGCAAATTTGACACCATCAGCTCAGGATTAAACAAAGACTGTGAAAGGCTTGCTAATTACAGAACCAGTTTCTCCTCCCTTGGTTTTCATACCTCTACTGCTAGAACAGAGCCTCATCCTCCCTGATTGAACTACCTCATTATCTCTAGCTTGCCTGCATGTATATACATGCCCCTGGAAATTTCCACTACATGCATCTGATGAAGTGAGTATTCACCCACGAAAGCTCATGCTCCAAAACGTCTGTTAGTCTCAAAGGTGCCACAGGCCTCTTTGCTGCTTTTACAGATCCAGACTAACACGGCTACCCCTCTGATACTTGACAAAAATGGTACATGTCTACAGCCAGCATAATTATAACCAGCAAATCATAACCTTGTCATACACACCTCACACGACAACCTTTGCACAATATTTGCTGCACATACATAACAGTGGTGGCAACAATGATCTCTGTGGTCCCAGTTCATATTAATAATGTCACAGAAGGTGATAGAGAAGTGGAAGAGAGGCGTCTTCCAGCCAGCGTGTCTCGTCCGTTTCTCCCTTGCCGCTTGGGCCGAGGTGGGAAGGGAGCGAAACGTGCCCGGCTGAAGGGTTTGCACTCGGCCTTGAAGATTAAGCCCGACCCCCCGGCATGGCTAGGTCGGGGTTGTCCTGGGCTCTGGGGGCAGAGGGCTGAGCTGGGAGAAGGGACAGACGAGGGGATTTTGTCTCTGATAGATAAGGGCTTTGTCAGGAGGAAGCTGTAGGTCACATGCTGGGAGTGTCAGTGAGATTTGAGCTGGGGCAGCAGCAGGGAAGCAGTGTGTGTGTGTGGGGGGATTCACTTGGTAAAAATTAAACTGACAAGCCGCTCCCTTTGCTGGAGCAAAAGCCTCTCATTTATCTCCTCAACTCCCCTCCATGAAAATCTCCACCCCTCCCCTGGTGCTGAGAGACTCCCCTTACTCCCATGGAGATTTGTAATTGTTCTAACTCTTCCTTGGACTTGTCCAAATAGTTTTCCCAGAAAAATGATCAAGGACATTTTAAATGAGAAAAACAAACCAAACCAGAGAAACCCCCACCACATAGCTTGTGTCTGAATTTTTCTACTGAAATTTGGAGATAATAAAACTCCTTCCTCTGTTGGCCAGGAACCAAAGCTAGACCTCCCCTGCTATAGCTGTGACTTCTGCTACCAAACCACCAATGCGCTGACTCCTCTTGTGAGACATTTCTCTGCACAATACTGCTGCTAATCCAGTTATTGACTCCAGGAAACATTTTCCTTAGCCTGGTTCCGTGTGTCACTGGTTTCTATAGCAAAGTACAGTCCCTGGCCCTGTGGCCCAGACATCCTCATTCACATCAGGCTTCAAGTTGAGAATCATTTCCCATTCCCGCTCTGTGGGAGGGGAGACTTTTAAACGCGCTCTTTGTGCGACTGTACATGGCTAAGCAAAGAGAACAAACCCAAATCCCCCCCTGTGCTTTGGGAGCCAGGTTTGCGGTGGGAATTCTGTAGTTCAGATGACTTCACTCCTGGGCATTGTGATCTTTTACCAGTTTCTCTGGCAGTGGGGAACTTTTGTGCTCAAAACTGTGATAGCTGAGTTGTAAGGTGTTGAAATTGAGATCCAATAGGGGTTCCCCTGTGCAGGTTCAAATCCTGCTCACAGTGTGGCCTGTGTTTTAGCCAGTGTCTTAACCAGGCAACACCTCTGTACAACCCCCTGAGAAACTCTCAATTCTCTCCCCACTCCAAGTAAATCCTGTTCTGCTCCTTTCAAACAGATCCCTGGGACACCACCTCACACTGTGTCCCTGAGGTGTCAGGCAAACTCTCAGCGCCTGTAGCCTCTGCCACTCACCTAGTGCCCCATAGATCAGCCATAACTCCGGTTCTGCTCCTCTCTCTAGTGGTGAAAGCAGCCAAGTCAGTGACTCCATGGGATTTGTCTCGGACCCCTCTTGGGCCGGCCCTGAAGGGAAGCACTGGCTATGACAGTGACAATACAACTGACCAGCCTTGCGGGGAGAGCTGAGGGAGATCCGCACTCATAAGGTCTCTTCTCTCCCCCACGGTGAGCCAGACACTGCTCTCTCCTGGCTCTCACTCTAGCAGCTGGACACTAAGGAGCCATTTCCCCACAGGAAGTGCATTGAGTGCCCCTGTGGTGCTGGTGGGGGGGCTGGTGCTGCTGCTGGCTCTGGAGCTGGCAGGGGGGTTGATGTCTGCACAGACTCTCAGCTACCAGGCCGGAGGGGCACTTGGGACCTTACCAGACTGGCTCAGTGAAGACAGGGGGTTGAGAGAGCAATACAGACACACTCCAGAGCACGGAGCAACTTCCGCCCATGCAGCCAGGAAATGAGCATTTCCCACAGCCTGGAGCCAAGGGTGAGGCAGCAGCTCATAGACTCATAGACTCATAGGTCAGAAGGGACCAATCTGATCATCTAGTCTGACCTCCTGCACAAGGCAGGCCACAGAACCCCACCCATCCACTTTTATAACAACCCCTATCCCAGGATCGAGTTATTGTAATCTTCAAAACTGGTTTGAAGATCTCAAGCTGCAGAGAAACCACCAGCAAGCGACCCGTGCCCCATGCTGCAGGGGAAGGCGAAAAACCTCCAGGGCCCCTGCCAATCCGCCCTGGAGGAAAATTCCTTCCCGACCCCAAATATGGCAATCAGCTAAACCCTGAGCATGTGGGCAAGACTCACCAGCCAGCACCCAAGAAGGAATTCTCTGCAGTAACTCAGTTCCCATGTCATCCAACATCTCCCCGCAGATCATTGAGCAGACCTATCTGGTGGTAATCCAAGATCAATTGCCCAAATTGACAATCCTATCATAACATCCCCTCCATATACTTATCGAGCTTTGTCTTAAAGCCAGGAAAGTCTTTTGCCACCACTACTTCCCTCGGAAGGCTGTTCCAGAACTTCACTCCCCTAATGGTTAGAAACCTTCGTCTAATTTCAAGTCTAAACTTCCTAATATCCAGTTTATACCCATTCGTCCTCGTGCCTACATTAGTACTAAACTTAAATAATTCCTCTCCCTCCCTAACGTTAACCCCCCTGATATATTTATATAGAGCAAGCATATCCCCCCGCAGCCTTCTTTTGGCCAGGCTAAACAAGCCAAGCTCTTTGAGTCTCCTTTCATAAGGCAGTTTTTCCATTCCTCGGATCATCCTTGTAGCCCGTCTCTGAACCTGTTCCAGTTTGAATTCATCCTTCTTGAACATGGGACACCAGAACTGCACACAGTATTCCAGATGGGGTCTCACCAACGCCTTGTATAACGGTACTAACACCTCCTTATCCTTGCAGGAAATACCCCGCCTGATGCATCCCAAAATCGCATTTGCTTTTTTAACAGCCGTATCACATTGGCGACTCATAGTCATCCTGCTATCAACCAGCACCCCAAGGTCCTTCTCCTCCTCCGTCGCTTCCAACTGATGCGCCCCCAACGTATATCCAAAATTCTTATTATTAGTTCCTAAATGCATAACCTTGCACTTTTCACTATTGTATTTCATCCTGTTCCTATTACTCCAGTTAACAAGGTGGTTCAGATCTTCCTGAATAGTATCCCTGTCCTTCTCCGTGTTAGCAATACCCCCCAGCTTCGTGTCATCCGCAAACTTTATTAGCACATTCCCGCTCTTTGTGCCAAGGTCCGTAATAAAAAGGTTAAATAAGATTGGTCCCAAAACCGATCCTTGAGGGACTCCACTAGTGACCTCCTTCCAGCCTGACAATTCACCTTTCAATACGACCCTCTGGAGTCTCCCCTTTAACCAGTTCCTTATCCAACTAACAACTTTCATATTCATTCCCATCTTTTGCAATTTGACTAACAGTTCCCCGTGCGGAACCGTGTCGAACGCCTTACTGAAATCTAGGTAAATTATATCTACCGCATTTCCTTTATCTAAGTAATCCGTCTCCTTCTCAAAGAAGGAGATCAGATTGGTTTGGCACGATCTACCTTTAGTAAATCCGTGTTGCAATTCGTCCCAATTACCACTGACCTCTATGTCCTTGACTACTTTCTCCCTTAAAATTTTTTCCAAGACCTTGCATACTACAGACGTCAAGCTAACAGGCCTATAATTACCCGGATCACTTTTATTCCCTTTCTTAAAAATAGGAACTACATTAGCAATCCTCCAATCATACGGCACAACTCCCGAGTTTACCGATTGCTTAAAAATTTTTGCTAATTGGCTCGCAATTTCACGCGCCAGTTCCTTTAATATCCTCGGATGGAGATTGTCCGGGCCCTCCGACTTCGTCCCATCGAGCTGTTCAAGTACGGCCTCTACCTCAGTTGCGGTAATATCCACTTCCATATCCACATTCCCGTTTATCATCCCTCCATCATCCCAAGGTTCACTAGTCTTATTAAAAACTGAAGCAAAGTACTTGTTTAGATGTTGGGCCATGCCTAGGTTATCCTTGATCTCCATTCCATCCTCAGTGTATAGCGGGCCTACTTCTTCTTTCTTTGTTTTCTTCTTATTTATGTGGCTGTAGAACCTTTTACTATTGGTTTTGATTCCCTTTGCAAGGTCCAGTTCAATGCGGCTTTTAGCCTTCCTCACTTTATCCCTACACGTTCTGACCTCGCCAAGGTAGCTTTCCTTGCTGATCCTGCCTTTCTTCCACTCCCTGTAAGCTGTCTGCTTTTGTCTAATCCCCTCTCTGAGTTGTTTGCTCATCCAGTTTGGCCTACGACTCCTGCCCATGGTTTTTTTCCCCTTTCTCGGGATGCAGGCTTCCGACAGTCTCCGCAGCTGCGATTTAAAGTAATTCCAGGCCTCCTCCGCATTCAAATCCACTAATTCCTCCGTCCAATCCACTTCCCTAACTAATTTCCTTAACTCTTTAAAATTAGCCCTCGAGAAGTCAAAAACCCTAATCCCAGATCTACATTTGTTTATCCTTCCATCTAGTTTGAACTGAATCAGCTCATGATCACTCGAACCAAGGTTGTCCCCTACCACCATTTCTTCTACGAGGTCCTCACTGCTCACCAACACCAAATCTAAAATGGCATCTCCTCTCGTAGGTACTTCAACTACTTGATGAAGAAATCCATCCGCTATCACATCCAGAAAAATCTGACCCCTATTATTCTTGCAAGCACTCGTCCTCCAGTCTATATCCGGGAAGTTGAAGTCCCCCATAATCACACATTTCCCCTTTGTGTTTACTTCATTAAAGACATTAAAGAGGTCTCTATCCATATCCCAATCAGATCCCGGCGGTCTGTAGCACACGCCAAGCGCTATCTCAGGGGAAGCTCTAGTTGCCTTTTTACCCAATGTGATTTTCGCCCAGACAGACTCTGTCTTATCCATTCCATCGCTTCTTATTTCGCTACAGTTAATGTCATCATTGATGTACAAGGCTACTCCACCACCTTTGCCTTTCTTTCTGTCTTTCCTAAACAGCACATAGCCTTCAATACCCGTGCTCCAGTCATGAGTACTATTCCACCAGGTTTCAGTTATCCCTATAATATCCGGTTTCACTTCCTGCACCAGTAACTCCAGTTCCTCCATCTTGTTACCTAGACTCCTCGCATTAGTGTACAGGCCTTTTAATTTTTGGCGTTTGGCATCAGTGACATTCTTTCCCCCGTCGTGCAGAGACCTTTTACCACCAGCATCACCCGCTACTCTGGTTTCTCCACTATTCCTCATTGGATCAAATCTTGGGACCACAAGGGTGTCCCCTCTCACTTTGTTTACTTTCCTCTCCAGGTTACATTCCGGCGTGGAGATCTCCCGAACATCTCCCAACCATCTCCCCCAACTTCCTAGTTTAAAGCTCTCTTGATGAGGTCGGCGAGCCTCCATCCTAGAATTCTATTTCCCTCCTTGCTTAGATGAAGTCCATCCTGAGCGAACAGTCGTCTATCCGTAAACGCTTCCCAGTGACCGTACATTCCAAAGCCCTCCTTATAACACCACTCCCTAAGCCATCTGTTGATCGCCATAATCTTGTCACTCCTTCGTCGCCCCGCTCTAGGAACCGGCAGAATCCCACTGAAGATCACCTGAGCCTCGATGTCTTTGAGCCTCTTTCCCAGTCTGGCATAGTCCTCCTTGATACAGTCCAGCGAGTAACTAGCCGTATCATTCGTTCCCACATGAAGGATAATCAACGGATTCTTTCCCGCTCCCGCTAAGATCGTATTCAGCCTCAGGTCCACATCCTGTATCTTAGCCCCTGGCAGACAGCACACCCTTCTGTTCTCCCGATCAGGTCTAGTTACAGGCCTATCCACTCTTCTCAGTAAAGAGTCTCCAATCACGTAAACTTGCCTTTTCCTGGCGACAGTGCGATTCTGCGGTCTATCCCCCACAGCAGGTGGTCGCAATTCCTTACGATTTGTATTCACCCTTACAGTCCTCCTAGGGCTCCCACTTGGTGTCGCCTCCATCGACTCCTCCCCTCTTTCTGCAGGACTAGCTGCTCGCCTCTTCTTCCTCGCCCTTTGTCCTTCAGCAGCCTGCTGTGCTCCATCTTCATTTCCCAACTCAGCAAACCTGTTCCTGAGTTCTATTTCTCCATCGCTGGCCCGTCTTTTCCTCTGCCTGGTTCTCCTAGTCACATGCTGCCACCGTCCACTTTCCTCACCCAGAAGCCCCTCCTCAGAGTCCTTTGGTCCTGCTTCTATCCGCTCGTCTGAGCTTGTCCCCTGCGCCTCATCATGTCTGTGTTCCATCATCTGCTCAAATCCCCTTCTAAACTCAGCCAGAGTTTCCACTTGCATCTCCAGTCCTCTGATCTTTTCCTCCAGCAGCTCTATCAGGCGGCACTTCATGCAGGTGAAACTCCTTTCAGGTGCTCCCTCTAGGACCATGTACATGCCGCAGCTACCGCATCCAGTCATCCTCAGTGTGTCTGCTCCTGCTACCTCTGCCTCCATCGTAGCGCTCCAACTGTGTGCCTGGCAATCCACGCCTCACACCACTCTGCAGGCCACCAACGAGGGTTGGGCTGCTCGCAGACCCCTGCCTCTTCTCTGGTCTCCCTTCCTGGTTCCTCTGCCTTGGTCTCCCCTGTACCCTCCCCCTGGAAACTCCCACTGAAACTCCCCTGTTAGCCGCTCTGTTCGCCGCCTCCTGTGCCGCTGCAGCTGACTGTGCCTGGCTCCTTATATAGGACCCCTAATCAGGTAAGCTCCTGGGGGACAGGCCCTGTCAGCCAACAGACACTTCTTATTCACCACAGCTAAGGGCGCCGGGTTCCTCCAGTGGGAGTGTGAAGCAGTCATTCTTTTCCTGTCCTTTTTGTGTGCAACTGCTGACAAAAACATCCCAGACAGAGAAGCCACAGGCCAAAATACTGTCATGCAACTGTCAAAGTAGCTCAGTTAGGAGAGTGTTAGACTGAAGATTTAAAGGTCCCTGGTTCAATCCTGGGCTTTGGTGAGTCCTGTCATTATGCTTTGTGCAGAGATGGCTTACCCTCTGGGAGCCCAGCAGTACCTGTACCCAAGGTGAGTTCCTGACCTTGGGATCTGCAGTAGGAAAACACAGAAGGGGCTTGTTGGCTGACCTGACCTTTATAGATGAGAGCTCTTTCCCAACATGGTGGGAAGAAAGTGAGGCAGGGTAGCCCTCAGGAACGGTGCCAGTTGGCTGCTAGGCAGGGATTGGGGATGAAAACTCCTCTGTGCAGCTGAGCAAGGGCAGTACCAGGGAAGGGGCATCTGTAAAAGTGACCCCCACACACCTCTCCTCCTCTGGGCAGCCGGCGCTGACAGCTCCAAGGGAAGGCTTAAAAGCCACACAGCAACTGAGGTCAGGGCTAGAGGAGGGCAGGACCATGCCTAGGTGTGGCCTTCAGACAGGCACAAAAACACCCAGCCAGGATGCTCCCTTCCAGGCCAAACACCCACTGAAGGTCACCAGCACGCAAGGTGACTACTGATGCTCTGTGGCCAACATCACAAGATAGTAGGAAAGCAGGGCCAGGGCCAGCCCCCATGGTGGGGCCTCTGACTGGTCCCACTCAAGGTGCTCACTTTTGCTGTGGGACAGGAGATTTTACCCCATGAGGCTTTTCTTGAGCTGGCAAGAAGCAGAGAAACACCCAGGCTCCCAAGATGCTATGTAGCAAGTACCCGCCAGCACAGGGACAGGTGCCCAGGCAGCCGCCCACTTTCTTTGGCAAGTGCCTGGAGCTGCCCCTGTCCCTGACCCAGGGCAGAGGATATTGGAAGCTGAACATCCAGAGCTTGCAAGATAATGGAGCAGGGGGGTGAGGCCTGGTGTTGTTGGCAGAACGGGAAAGCATCAGAGGGTTCTATGGCAACCAGAGGGATTGACGGGAGTCGGTGAGGGAGAAGTTGGTGGCTTTGTTCCAGCGGTCAGGCAAACACTGCAATATCAAAGAGACTAATGGTGGCAAGTTCTGCAGTGTTGCCTGTGGGATTTCCACAAGAGCATCCAGGCTGGGGAGCCAGTAAGTCTGTGACTGTACAATCAGATCAAGTGACAGCTGCCCGAGTTCCATGAGGTTGAGGCTGCAGCTGGCCGATATGAGCGGGAGCACCGAGTGAAGGGAGGGGCGGCTCCCCTAACATTTTTGCAGCCTGCAGGGAATGGAGACCGAGCAGGGGGATGTGGGGATTCAGGGCAGGACCCACGGATCCCATAGTGCAGGACAAGTGGTTGGGGGCACCAAAAAGTGCACTCAGGGGAGGCGGTGGAGTGGAGGTGAGCTGGGGCAAGGGGCTGGGGGGAGGGCTGCCTGCAGCAAGTAATGGCTGCAGGGGCGTGCAGAGGAACCGCTCCCTGTCCCAGCTCACCTCGTGCTCCCCTCTCTCATTCTCCTCCCCTCCCAGGCTTGCTGCACTAAACTGCTGATTGGCATCGCAAGCCTGGGAGGCGGGAGAAGTGGAGCGGCACCGACGTGCTCAGGGGAGAAGGCAGAGCAGAGATGAGCTGGGGTGGGGAGCTGCTGCAGGCGGGGCTGCCTGGCTCTTCCCCATGGCCCCCGCCCCTGCTCTGCCCCAGCCCTGCCGCCCCCCACCCTACACTCACTGCATAGTAAGTGAAGTGACCCAGCCCCAGCCTGGTCCACTCCCCTGGTTCCCAGCCATGCCGCTGGCGAGTGCCGTGGGGTGGTTTCCCCCTCCCCCCAAACTTGGGAGCCAGGGGAGGTCTATGGCTCTGGGTCTCTCATCCCTCCATCTCCACCCCTGCCCCCAATATCCTCTTGGGCTCTGTGGGGCTGGGTCTCTCTCCCTGCCCCTTTGCTCCCGCCTGCACAGCATGTCCTGGGAGTGACTCAGTTTCCCTGGACCAACATTTCACCATCCACATGTGTCTCTTCTGTTCCCCACCTCCCTCCACCCCACTCCATTTTCCCTGCACCTCAGGCTTGGTCTCTACCAACCCCCCTCCTCTCCTCCTGACCCCAATATCCCCTGCCCCACGGGTCTATGGGGCTGGGTCTCTCCCTCCCCCATTCTCCCTCATACCCTCCCCCAATATCTCCCTGCCCAGGCTATGACGTGCTATGACGTGTGTTGGGGCTGTGATGTGTGCTGGGGTCAGGGCTGGCTAATGGGTTTTTACCACCCCAAGCAGCAGGGAAAAAAAAACAACCCACGATCGCAATTGGCGGCAGCTCCACTGCGCTGCCTTTTTCTTCAGCGGCAATTCGGTGGCAGGTCCTTCCCTCCGAGAGGGACCGAGGGACCTGCCGCAGAATTGCTGCCGAAGAGCCCGACATGCCGCCCCTTCCTCTTGGCCGCCCCAAGCACCTGCTTGCTGAGCTGGTGCCTGGAGCCGGCCCTGGCTGGGGCTGTGACCTGCTGTGACCTGCTCACTCCCCAAGGGCAACTCACTCCCTTGAAACCAGCAGGACAGAAGGTGTCACGTGTCCATGGGCGGGGTTATGCAGATGAGCAGTGTCTGGCGGCAGTAGGGAGAGTAGCGAGATGAACGGAAGGAGCCGGGCAGAGAGAATTCTCTGTGTGTGGACAGAATCCGGTGTGGGGAGTTCGTGTGGGGAGTGCCTGCACCGGAGTCACTTTGGGGCAGTGATTGTCACTGAGCTATGTACTGACAAAAGGTGTGTGAATGGGTGTGGTGCCTGGCTGGGAGCAGCTTGTGATGATAAGAAAAGGGGTGGGAGCAAGAGGTTCTGTCCTAGCAGGGGATGTATAGCCTGAGAGGATGTTTGTGGGTGCAAGTAGGTTTGGGGGTTTCTTGCAATGACCAGGGGGGTCTGGTGGGTCCAGCTAGAACCCTCCTAACCCCACTAGTTTTCTCTGTGTTGGGGGGGCAGATTCTGTGATGTCACAGTCCCTGGGGGAGGAGTTTGAATCATAACTCCAAAGTGGGAGAACAACTCCCCCCACTCCTGCTCAGTCTCCACTAGGGGGCTGGGCTGGGATCTCGAGGGAGGGAAGCACAGGGAAAAACAGTCTCCCCTATGGAACCCAGGAGTCCTGGATCCCAGTCCCCCTGCTCTAGATCCTTTCCACTTCCAGAGCCAAGGATAGAACCTAGGGGTCCTGGTGTCCAGCCTCTCCCTGCTCTGACCACTAAACCCCACTGCCCTCCCAGGGGTCACTGGGTCTGTGTCCCAGCTCTCCTAAGGGCCTTGACTGATTTTCCCAAAGTGCTTCCTTCTGACTCTAGCTGACAAAGTGGGAATTTATGCACGAAAGCTCGTGCTCCAATACCTCTGTTGGTCTATAAGGTGCCACAGGAGTCTTTGCTGCTTTTACAAATCCAGCATATCTGCCCTCTTTAGGGAGGAAAAGTGACCCGGCACAGTGCTGGTGCCCCCACACGGGGGTGGGCAGTGACCGGGCAGGGGGGGCAGATGTGCTGGATCTGTAAAAGCAGGGGTGGGAAAATCGGGCTGCTTGGGGTGGCAAAAACCGTGGAGCCAGCCCTGGCCCCAGCACACGTCACAGAGAGATACTGGGGAGGGAGAGACCCAGCCCCATAGAAACAGCGTTATTGGGGTCAGGAGGGGAGAAGGGGGGTTGGCAGAGACCCAGCCAGGAGTGCAGAAGAAATGGGGTGGTTTGGAGGGAACTGGGGAGAAGAGACACATGGCAGGGCAGGGAAACTGACTTGCTCTGAATACATTCAGAGGAGGGCAGGGCAGAGGCAGATCATGCTGGTCCCAGGGTAATTTCAGGGGATTCTGATTCCCCACTCAGCTGGTGGGCTCACCTTTGGGCTGAGGAGACCTGGGCTGGGGCGGGTGCAGGGGCTGTGTGTGTGTGTGTCAGGCTGGGGGAGCTGCCTGGACACAGGTGCTGCAGCAGCCCCTGGCTTGACATGATTTCCATCACACCCAGGGGTTACAGTTGGTTCAGCACCCCCCACTATACAGATTGTTCTGGCACCACTGGCCTAGGGTCACTGTCTAGTAATAGGAAAAATTGGAAATACACCAACCTCCTAGAACTGAAAGGTCATTAAGTCCAGCCCCCTGCCTTCACTAATAGAACCAAGTACTGATTTTGCCCTAGATTGCCCCCTCAGGAATTGAGCTCACAACCCTGGGTTTAGCAGACCAAGGCTCAAACCACCAAGCTATCCCTTCCCCCTGTGCCCTTTACTGTCCTGCTCAGGGCCTGCTTGGCTCTCCTAGAGCAATCGCCTAGTCCTCCTAAATGGTTGCACCGGCCCTGGCTCCTGCTCTTCCCCTTCAGCACCTCCCCCTGCCAGTGGTCAGTTGTTCAGTGGGGTGCAGGAAGAGGAGGGAGAGGAATGGAGCAGGAAGATGCAGGGCAGGAAGGGGGACTACTACGCTACGCTACTGTGCCAGCTATTAAACACCTTAAAGAGGAGGGGTCCCTCTCCCTGTCAATGATCTCCCTCCTTCAATTCAGTGACAGCCTGAATTGTTCCTTATCCCGGCAGAGATGGAGGATTCAAAGCAGCAACATCAAACCCCTGTGTAGCTCGCAGGGATGAACATAAACACTCCCTGGTATCTGAGATGTTTAATTTTACCCTTGGTCAACTACAAGGCCAAAGGGAAAGGAGGTGGTGCCAGATATAAAAAGTGAAACACGACACATCACAGTTATGTCCATAGTGACTGCAATTTTTTTATATATGTCTTATCATCAGTGCTTTGTTTTCTCTGGAGTCTAGACTTGACCAAGAAATTTGTAGCTTGATAAAATAATTGCCTGCCCCTGGTGAAGGCAATGGACTTGACACCCACTGCGGTGTCCCTACACAGGTACAAGTGCTAGCAACATGGCTGCATTTTAGCCATAGTTTTTAATCAGGGCAATAAATTGAAACAAACCCCTGTTAAATCATTTCCCAGCCTGAGTCCTTCACCCACCTTCCTTAGGGCATTCGGCCACCATGTGGACGTTTCATTTCCCACCTCAATTTCACACAGAGATACAATTTCCGTGAACAGCAAAACCTTCCTGTGTCTCTGGTCTGAGCCAGGACACTCGATTCCAGTGAACCCTCCTCTCCTGCAATGGCGATGGGCAGACAGAGGGGACGTGGCACCTGCATCCCTGCCAGGGAGATATTGGCTCGGCTCTTTCTTTCTGCTGCTGTTGTTAGTCCAGGAAACATCAAGAGTGGAATGCAAGGCTGAGTTCATGCACCAGCCCCCGGAAATATTTCAGTGCCCCAGAGAAATCCTGCCCCCTGCTATTGGAACGATGTGCTGGAGATTTGATAGGAAAGGGACTGTCTGAATTGTCAGAGTGGGGAATGAACAATCTACAGCAATGTCGTTCACACAAACACACTCTCATCCTGCTCCGGCCGGAAGGGAAATGGGCAGGAATTCTTGCTGTTCAGCCAAGGACACACTTACACTGATGTGCAGCCATGAGTGTGCTGGGGAAGCTGGTCTGAGCAAACAATTGGAAGTGACAATTCAGTGAGAACAGAATCATCGTGTAGTGAAACTAATGTATGTTAAGTTGCTGTGACCAAGTGGCTCAGGCAATGAGCTAGAAATCCATTGGGGTCTCCCTGTGCAGGTTTGAATCCTGCCAGCTACGCCAGCACTGGGCTGTTGTTGTTGTTACTATTGTAGTCTTAGTGCTTGAGCATCCACAGTGTGAACTGGAGTCAGATCTAGTTTCACTCTGTCTACACTTAAAACACTGCTGTGGCACTGCTATAGCTCCCTGGAGCAGACAGTGACTGGAGGGGTTTTCTCATCCGTGTAATAGCTACATTGACAGAACAGTTCTTCCTTTTCTTTAGCACTATCTAA
The DNA here is from genome assembly GCF_007399415.2 of Gopherus evgoodei. NCBI lineage: Eukaryota > Metazoa > Chordata > Testudines > Testudinidae > Gopherus > Gopherus evgoodei. The sequence goes on along the minus strand of NW_022059979.1, from coordinate 5,330 downwards.
CCAGGGCTTAGGTCACCTTAACTCTATGGGTTGCAGGGGAGATCACACCCTGAGAGACGTCGCTCTGCCAGTTCAGTGCCCAGCGTACACCAGCCCTTAGATTCCTCTTGGTATTTCAATGCAGGCACTGACCTGTGAGAGGAGAACATCAGCTCACAAACACAGAGACTGAATTCCCTGCATTTAATCTCGCTGCACTTTCCAGAAAGTCACAAAATTCAATTCATTCTTGCTAGGACAGAGAAAAAATAAGTGACACTAAGTTTTTTGTTTGGTTACATAAAATTAAGTGTTTAATTAATATAGTAAAAAATCTGTACTGATTCCTCTAACTAACACCACAGCGTAAAACAGGAACAGAGACAAATCGTGTCAATGGCGGCTAATTTTGCAAATGATCTTCCCATTATTAATTGCCACACTGCCCCCATTGGAGGTCTGGGCATCTCCAGTGTCATAGCTCTGCATTCACCTTCCCCTTAGAATTGTTCTCAGACATTCGCCTTCCTCTGCAGCGTGGGGCACGGGGTCACTTGCTGGAGGATGAATCTATGAATCTATTCCCAAATTTGGAAAATTGTGCAGTTCAGAATGTGAATAGTAACCCTGTCTCCTTCCTGCACCTGCTGTGCATTGCTCCCCAGCAGCTTCTCCCCCTGCAGAGTGACCCCAGCACGGCAGTGCAGCCGCCCAGTGTTCAGGAAGGGCCCCTGGTAAGAACAGTGGGTGCAGCTAACAGCCCAGTGTGCCTGGCAGTGAGGCAGTTTAAAAAGCAACACTCCCCCAGAAGTACAGAGACTGAATTCCCCAACTTTAACATCATGATCCCCTGTAGAAAGCCACACGTGCCAGTTGTATTTTCACAGGGAGATGCAAAAATCAAGGGACACCCATTTTTAAGTTGAGTAAATAAAGTTGAGGAGATAGTTATTAACCTCACAAAAAAAAGCTCATTTCCCAAACAATCTTCAAAATGTTACCAATTCCCACCCTTCCTCCATAGCAGCTCTGTGCAGTGTAACTGTTCTGCAGGCAGCTTCCCATTAAATGCTGTTGTGGGATATTCCCCGGCCTGGAAATGTATGAACGACAGAATTTGAAGCGCAAACCTGGCTCCCTGCACCAGGCGGGATTTGAGTGTTTTGTCCCTGTCACTTAGTGTTTGTCAATAGTACAGATGCCATGGGCAGGACTCCAGGCTCTGCTGGAGGGTCCTGGCACAGGGGCTGGTGGGGGAGAAAAGATTGTAGATTCTGACCTGCACTCTGGAGAGGAGCTAATAAGTGAAGGGGCATTTTTAACTTCTCCCCTGCCTCAGTGTCCCTGGTCTGGAATTGTACATTCCACAGGGCCAAATGAGGGGGTGATGCCATTTGGTTAATGAAAACCACTGCTCCAGGTGAGGTTTGAACTCACAACCTCAGCCTAGCTCCTCTCAGCACTGTCCTATAAGTACTGTGTGCTAACCAGCTGTGTCACTGGAGCATCTGTTAATTGTTCTTCTCCCTAGGCTGATAAAGGCAAGGAGTGACCCCAAAACATTCTCAGTGGAGTTGAGAGCAGGTAGCGACAAGTGTTGTACTCGGTGGGGTGGATTCTTCTGAAGGCTTCCAGGCACCATTTGACCCTTTTGTTCGTCCCTGTGTAATAGCAGAGCTGACTGAGACTCACTGCAGAGTCTTGCTGCAGACCAACAGATCTGAAATCACTGATCACCAGGTCTGAGCATTAGTCCTGCTTTGGGACAGTGTCTCTCATCCAACAAACTGCCCAGTCTGCGCTAGCAGTGAGTCTCCCTCACTAACAGCTGAAATCAGGGAGAGCTGTGTGAAGTGCAGGGCCCCAGGGGTGCCTGAACAGGGGGGAACAACACCCCAGGACTTTTAAAAATGGGAGAGCTCTGCCTTGCCACTTTGTAATGACCGTAAGGGCGAGTGAGGGGGGAGGGGTGGAGAGCAGTGAGCAGGAGGTGGGGTCTTGGGGGGAAGAGGCCGCACAGGAGCGGGGCCTTGGGGAGAAGGGGTGGTGCAGGGGCGTGGCCTCGAGTGGAAGGGATGGAGCTACTGATCGGGCTCTGGTGGCCACTACTTTTAGGAGCCTGTTCCGCTCCTGGTGGGACCACAAGACGTCCCAGGGGAGAGAGGGTGGCCAGCAGAGCTGTGACGGGGGAATGGCAAGTGGCTGGCAATATGGCGGGGGAGGGGTTGGTTGGCTAGTTCCCAGCACCAATAGAAGGGGGAAGGATCAATGGGAAATCAGGACCCTGAGACTGACAGTCCCCAGGGACAATGGGGAGAGGCCAAAGCTCCAAGTTAGCTGCACTGACAGGCCAGGCAGTGCAATGAGAGAGTCACCAGGCCAGGGGGTCCCATCCTCCATGTGAGCTGGAACTGCCTGGGCGAGAGTGGGGCAGAGCTAAGGAGAGAGCAGGAGCCTGAGAAGAGCCGGGGAGCAGAGCTGTGCAAGTGTAGTGCCAGAAACTGCTGCATGTAGGAATTTGCAACCTGTAGCAGTTACTGATACCTGAAGTTTTTCTTATTTGCTGACTTGTCCTAATTTGCTAAAACTTGACAGTGGTTTCTCCAGGAAAGGCCAGTCCCTGGCCCCTTGGTCCAGACATCCTCCTTCATGTCAGGCTAGGGTGACCAGATGTCAAAGATGAAATATCGGGTTGCGGGGGGTGGAGCAAAAAAAAAAAAGCCAGAGGCCCCCCCTGCTGCCAAGCGGAAGTGGCACAACCCCAACTCCAATCAATTTTTGGCTCCAACCTCTGCTACACCCCCAGCGCCCCCATCCTCTCACTCCTGGGCCCAGCCTGGGCTCTGAGCTCTGCAGCCGAGCCATGATCTGGGCCCCTCCTGCAGCTCCTGGGCAAGGGGTGAACCAGGCAGCTCCTGGCAGGAGTGTGTCCACCCCACATGTGTCTCCGCTCCCCACCCACCTTGGCCCTGCCTGCTCCGTGCTGCCCCCAGCCCCACTGCGCTGCCCCACAGGCTGCAGGGCTGGAGCAGCTTCTGCGCTGCGCTCCCGGCCGTGGCCATGGCCTGTGTGCAGACCTGCGGGGGAGGGGCGCTGGCTTCCCTCTCCAGGTCTGCAAGGGGAATGGGAAGCGGCTGTTCCTGCGGGGGTGGGGCGCTGCCTTCCCTCCCCCCCACTGCGAGGGGACAGTGGAGACACCATTCCAGTGGGGACGGGCCACTGCTTTACTTCCCACCTCTGCTAGGAGATTGGGGAGCGGCCGTTCCTGCGGGGGCGGGGCGCTAGGTTCCCTCCCCAGCTCTGCGAGGGGACTGGGGAGCGGCCGTTCTTGCGGGAGTGGGGCGCTGCCTTCCTTCCCTAGACCTGCCAGGGGACTGTGGTGCCGCCAGTCCAGTGGAGGTGGGGCGCTGCTTTCCCCCCCAGCAATGCAAGGGGAATGGGGAGCGGCCGTTGCTGTGGGTGCGGGGTGCTGGGTATCCTCCCCAACTCAGCGAGAGGACTGGGGAGCGGCCGTTCCTGTGGGGACAGGGCGCTCTGTTCCCTCCCCAGCTCTGCCAGAGGACTGGGCAGCAGCAGTATGAGCAGGGGCAGGGCACCTGATTGTCTCCCCGGCTCTGCGAGGGGACTGGAGAGCGGCCGTTCCTGGGTGCGTGGGCGCTAGGTTCCTTCCTAGCTCTGCGACGGGAGTGGGGAGCGGCCGTTCCTGTGGGGTTGGGGCACTGAGTTCCCTCCCCAGCTCTGTGAGGGGACTGGGGAGCAGCTGTTCCTGCGGGATTAGGGTGCTGCCTTCCCTCCTCAGCTCTGGCAGGGGCCTGGGGAGTGGCGGTTCCAGCAAGGGCGGGGCGCTAGCTTCATTCCCCAGCTTTGGACGGACCTGGGGAGTGGCCGTTCGAGTAAGGATGGGGCAATGGCCTCCCTCCCCAGCTCTGGGAGAGGTGTGGGGTGTGGCCTCTCAAGCTGGGGCAGGGCGCTGGCTTCCCTCCCCAGCTCTGGGAGGGGCCTGAGGACTGGTGGTTCCAGTAAGGGCGGGGCACTGGCTTCCCTCCCCAGCTCTGGGAGGGGCCTGGGGAGTGTTGGTTCGACCGCTCCCTGAAACCGTCCCTCTCTGAGCCTTCAGCACGCCTGGTTCTCATTATCCCTCCTTTGTTTTACTGCTCCCCAGTCACTTACTGCAAGCAGCGCCATTCACGGGGTGCAGTACATCCCACCGCTACCACCAGTTGTCACGGAGTCACCGGGCGATGCTCTGGAACTGCTCCCCACAAAACCAGTCAGGACTTTGAGGAGCCTCCTCTCCCTTGGAGCAGAAGTTTTTAGGGCAAGAAGCTCACAAGTCTTTACCTCCTGGGTCTCTCCTTGGAGCATTCAGCATCCTCTGACCCTCCGTGCGCTTCCCACAGTGAGTCCACCCACGTCCATTCTGGTGGGGTATCAAGGTTTTTTCCCCACTTTGAAATTTAACATCCAAAAAGTGGGGACCTGCATGATCACTTTTAATCTTTATTACCAGCTTAAATTTGGTATGCTGCCACCAGCCAAAAATATAGTGTTTGGCACACTTCCTGTTCCCCCAAAGCCTTCGCTGGGGAATCCAAGACTCAAACCGCCTGGATCTGAACACAAGGAGAAATTAGCCTTCCCTCCCCTCTTTTTCCCCCCAGACTTTCCCCTCCGTGGGTTACCCTGGGAGGCTAAACTGATCCAAACTCCTTGGATCTTAAAACAAAGAGGAATTAACCTCCCCCCGTCCTTTACCCCCTACCAATCTCTGGTGCGTTCAGACCCAATCCCCTTGGGTCTTAAAACAAGGGAAAAATCAATCAGGTTCTTAAAAAAGAAAGCTTTTAATTAAAGAAAGAAAAGGTAAAAATTATCTCTGTAAAATCAGGATGGAAAATGTTTTACAGGGTATTCAGATTTATATAGCCTAGAGGGACCTCCCCGCCCCCTTAGCTTGAGATTCAAAGTTACAGCAAACAGAGGTAAAAATCCTTCCAGCAAAAGACACATTTACAAGTAAAGAAAACAAACATAAGATTGATCCACGTTTCCTGGCTGTACCTACTACTTTGAAACATGAGAGACTGATTCAGAAAGATTGGAGAAAACCTGGTTGCACGTCTGGTCCCTCTTAGCCCCAAGAGCGAACAAAGAACAAAACAAACAGCACAACAAAGACTTCCCTCCACCGAGATTTGAAAGTATCTTGTCCCCAGATTTGTCCTCTGGTCAGGTGTCAGCCAGGTTCACTGAGCTTCTTAACCCTTTACAGGTAAAAGAGACATTAACCCTTAACCATCTGTTTATGACAGGAGGGAAGCCAGCGCCCCCCCCTGCTGGAACCACCACTC
>NW_022059978.1:0-29340 GCF_007399415.2 Gopherus evgoodei | reverse complement strand
CTCTGCTGAGTCATGGTGACAGGCTGTCTGTTGGAGATATGAGTTTCAAGTGTCCCTGTGATGGAATGTAAATATCGTCTTCACACCTTCCCCCTGCCAGTGAATGGCTGTTTGACCAGCTGTTTGCCTTGCTGTCTCTGAGGAACTAGTCTCTGGGTGTTCCCCAGAATTGTAACTTTTTGTAATATCATACAGTAAAATCTCATACTTTACATGCAGTGTTGCTACACATTTTAACAGGCAGATAATATTCAGTAGATTATGCGATTTCAAGTGATACTTCACAAACCATAGTGCTTACAAAATTATTCATAATTTTCCAGAAGAGTGAACACAGGATTACAGACTGACACAGTGTCCGTCTATTTGTGTTCCCAGCAGATATGTGGGTATTTCAATCCCTCCTAAGCAGAATGTTCTGCATCTTCAAGGACCTGGGCAGCTGGTTCTGGGAATTCACTGGTTTACTAAGTGTGACACTGTCTGGAATTGAAACACTTTATATTATTATTACTTTATTATTAATACCAATATGATAAAATTGCAATGAATTGTGCTAAATATGCCATGTTAGGTGTCAGGGAAAATGTTATAATTTTCCAAGTACGATCATTTTGTTTGTTTGTATCACCTTTGTATTGTGAGGTATAGATACGTAGGGTATATCTGTATTCAAGACTGTGGACTGTGTTTCTGAGTGACATCCCCAGAACTATTGGCATCAGCATTGCCTACTCTGTTTGATGGCCCATCCAGGGTCATCAGTTGTACAATGAACCCATGGAAAGGACCAAGGGGATACACCTATTGAGTCAGCAAGACATGCCTGTGTACTGAGACCTCCAAGGCTTTTCCCTGCCATGTGCTGTGAAGCTTGAGTTTGGGACACAGGAAGTACAAGCCACATGGCACAAGGAATATAAAGGGCAGGTGCATCATCTGCATTTTGTCTTCAATCCCTCTTCCTGCCTCTGGAGCAACTTCTCTACAAACCAACGTAGGCCCTGACTCTCTTGGTGCTCTGCACCCACCGGGGATCTCAGCTGTTGGCAACTGAGAATTAGCTATTTAGGATGCTCAGCAGCCCTCAGCAGCTCTTTGGCTGGCTGTGGCCAATCAGCTGTTTGGCGCCAATGCCCGCCTATCAGCTATTTTCCCTGCAGTTGCTGAAGCTCCCAGCTGCAATGCAGGCATGTGTGAGTCCTTTTAATTTTCAGGGCTTGGCAGCTTCTGGGCTAGCTGTGGAGGGGTGGGCAGCCTCTCGGCAGGGAGCTGAGGGGAGATGGCTGGGACAGCTTCTTGGCTTGCTCCAGGGGGCTGATGAGGGCAGTATGGGCTGGAGGGCCAGTTTCTCAAGGACTGAGCCAGCCATTCTCAGCCCACCCTGGTGTCTCCCCCAGGACTGTGCTCCGCCTCCAACCAGGAGAAAGCAGCAGTAGGTCCCCTTAGTGCTGGGCAGGGGAACAAACCAAAAGACATTGCTCCTTTAAGAAAAGTTTGCCCTGGTGTCTGATGAGTGAACTTGGGCTGAGGCCAGCTGCTCGCCCCCTTCTGATGCTCCAGCCAGCCAGCTGGGTGCGCCCAGCCATGGCCAAAGGTGGGAGGGGCTTCACTACAGCCCTAGCCTCAGGTGCAGATGAGCAGCCCCCCTTCCCAGCCTGGACCCTGCCTGTGCTCTGGGAGCTCCCAGCTCCTACAGTTCTGACCCAGGTCCTGGGGCTCTGCATCCATTCCCCCATGCGGGGGGGTGGGGACAGGAGGGGGCAACACACCACCAGTGCTTCTAGCTGCATCATCCCCATGGGCTCTTCTCCATGGCCGGCTCTCATGCCTGGGAAAGTAACGCTTGCTCCCTTCAAAGCTGTCTCCCTCTCCCTAGCCCCTATCAAGCTTGCCTGAGGGGCTTTTCCTCCCAGAGAGGAAGTTTATCCCCTCGCCCACCGATCAGCATTTGCATCAGGAAAGACTGATTTCCTTCCCCTGGATCTATCCACTCCCATCTCCTCTGCAGCTCCCAGGGAATTCTTTGTGCTGCATTCACCCCCACGTATCAGCTTCAAGTCAGGAGACATGGCCCTGCTTCACCTTGGGACGCTTGAACTCGTCTTCCTTTGGGGTGCTGTGCTGCTGCAGCCCGGGGGAGGAAGCAGCCCGGGGGAGGAAGCAACCCCTCCCCCCACCTTTTTGGCCATGATCCCACCAAGGCTCCCTGACCACAAAAGTTGCAGAGTGTGTGAAGGAGTCAGCGAGTGAGCTTCAAAGTGGGGGTGGGCTGCAGTCTGAGGGACTGGGAGGCACTGGAGTAACACAGCAGCCATACAGCAGGATGAATAAATGGACCTTTTCTCTCTCTGGCTCAGGGTGGGCAGTTTCTGGGCTGGCCACAGTGGGCTGGTTTGGAGGAGACAAAGCTGCTTTGAGTGCATGGGTGGGAGCGGGCACTAAACAGAGGCACCAGGAGGTGGGGAGCAGAAAGAGAGAGAGATGGGAGAAGGGACCCAGGTAGAGAGCAAGAACTGGGAAACATCAGGAAGGGGAGATACCAATTATAGACACACTTTCAATAACTAGACTGAAAGTGTATAAATAGGTTGAAAATAGCCGCCCCTCAAAACTGGCAGAGCACCCCTCCAGCGCAAGAACCCTCTCCCTTACGGCAGGAGGGGGTGGAAAGGAGTGAGCGGTAGGTGGGAGGCATTTATGGCAGGAGGTTGGTAAGAAGGAGGCATTCAGGAGAGTCTAGGGAGATGGGGCAGGAAGAAGTACAGTGGGGTCGGGGCCAGGATGGGGCACCCACCAGCAAAACCAAAAGTCAGCACCTATGCAAACTGAAACCTTGAACAAAGAACTGCATGACCTATCCAAGCTGTGGCTGTGTTCCAAATGGCCTTCCAAGCCAGCAACTTACCAATACTGCTAAGAACCTGATTTATAGATTTCTGAATGTATCTGACTGCTTTCCCATTTAACAACTTTCTTTCTGTTTCTTGTTTTCTTTCTCTTTCTTATCTAAACTTTTAGTTTAGATACTAATGTATTGCCTGGCATCATGGTATTTTCGGTAAGATCCAAACCCATACTGACTTGGTAACGTGGCTGGCCCTTTGGGATCAAAAGAACATTTTGTTTATGTGCACAGAGTTTTTAAATAACCTCTCACTGTACTGGATGTGGGTGCTGACTGGGAGTCAGAGAAGTGGAATGCAGTAAAGGGGGCTGTGTGATTTATTTTTTCAGCTTCTCAATAACCTGTGTGGGGATTCAGAAGCACAGTTTGTGACTGGTCAGTGAGTTTAACTTCAGTGTTAGCCACCAGTTTTGGGAGCATCTGCTCTCTCTTTTTCAACCTGCCCTGCCCTAGGCATTTTCAGTGAGGACTGCCCCAGGCACACCAGGTCACACTAAGCACTGAAGATAAATTAATAAATGTTTTTTATGACCTAATCTTAAGAAATCCACCAAACTCCTTTGTTTTCTTTTATCTGAGCAGGGTTTCGAGTTTCCCAACCTAATGTGATCTCCCAGCTGGAACAAGGGGAAGAGTCATGGGTCCCAGACCTCCAGGGTTCAGAGGATAGAGAGATCCTGAGAGTTCCCTGCACAGGTGAGGAAACATTAAACCATCTCAGAATCTGTAAGTGCCTGAAGGAAACATCTGGGATGCCCTACAAGCCCTTGAGAGGTCTCTCAGTTTATTATTTTCCCTAGCAGGAGTCATATCCTCAGGGTAAATATAGTTCATGGCTTCCTATAGATCCTAGAAGACACCAGGCATTAGCTTCCTCCCTTCCCCCTGCAAATTTGGATGGGATGCGGAGGCTGAATTGATCCCCTCCTCTCCTATTTAGGGGAAGAATTGAAGGGAGTTCAGTTCTTGATTTTTATTTGATCTCCCTCCAGCGCTCTTTTTGGTTTGGTCTTCCCCTTTCCATCCCTGTTTGAGGTTTCTGTCTCTGTCACAGCAGGTGATGCAATGGTACGTGAGAAAGAGGAGCAGAATTCTCAGCAGGAAAATGTTGAGCAGGTGGATAAACACAGAGAATTATCGCAAAGATAAAAAAAATGTGTTGAAGAGTCATGAGCAGGGAAAATCGTGTGAGACTCAGCACACACCAGAAAGAGAGCAGGGAAACCAGCCAGAAGAGAAAATGGGTAAATTTATTTCCTGTTGGGGAACTCAGAAGAGCGTCAAGGAAACCACAACACAGCAGGAAATCCTCATGGGAAAGAGGGAAAACACATGCAGTGAGTGCGGGAAAAACTTCACTCGAAGATCAGCCCTTTCTGTTCATCAGAGAATCCACACAGGCGAGAGGCCCTATGAATGCAGTGAGTGTGGGAAATGCTTCACTAGCAGTTCAAACCTTTCTAAACATCAGAGAATCCACACAGAGGAGAGGCCATTTGAATGCCTTGAGTGTGGAAAATGCTTCACTAAGAGCTCGGCCGTTTCTGAACATCAGAGAATCCACACAAGGGAGAGGCCCTTTGAATGCAGCGAGTGTGGGAAAACCTTCAGTTGCAGCTCACATCTTATTAGGCATCAGACAGTCCACACAGGGGAGAAGCCCTATGAATGCAGTGAGTGCAGGAAAACCTTCAATCGCAGCTCACATCTTATTAGACATCAGACAGTCCACACGAAGGAGAGCCCCTATGAATGCAGTGAGTGTGGGAAAACCTTCAATCGCAGCTCGCACCTTATTAGGCATCAGACAGTCCACACAGGGGAGAGGCCCTATGCGTGCTGTGAGTGTGGGAAAACCTTCAGTTGCAGCTCACACCTTATCAGGCATCAGAAAATCCACATAAGGGAGAGAACCTATGAAAGCAGTGAGTGTGGGAAAACCTTAGGGCCCAAAGAAGTTTTGTGAAACCCCACTTCCTAGTTCAGTGTGTCTCATTACCGTTCCAGTGGATGCCAGAGTTAGATTGAGAACAATCATCCTTCACCGTTTGGATCCAAAGAGAGGGCACTTCATAGGACATTCCTTCCCCGTGGATCCCAAACTGGCTGCCTGAGTGGGTAACAAGGACTTCCAGGCTGTAGAAATGATAGTAACCAATGAGACAACAAATGTGTCAGGCTCCAATTTCAGACTTCTGGATACTCACATGTTGAGTCCTGATTCTAAAGTTTCGTGTCTGATGCACTGGCTACACAATTAAGCTGATGTTGGTGCAGCTGTAGCACTGCTATTACAGGTGCTCTCCACCAATGGGAGAAATCTCTCCCCAAGAACTTTATTAGTCCAGCTCGCACAAGCGGCGGTGGCTATGTTGCCAGACAAAGCTCTCCTGCTGATGTAATGTTATCTCACAGGGGAGGAGGTTTGTGTAACTACATTTCTCACCGGTGTGTATTTTTCACACCTCTGAGCAATATAGTTATACTGATAAATGTCTTTAGTGTAAACTAGACCTTAGTTTTCTCTTGTTTTATGTATTTACATCACTTCTCCTCTACCTCCTCCTACTTTGAAAGATTTAAAAGTGTGACAAGAGAGGTATTTTTCCTCATGATGCAAACATTCCACCAACACACATGGCAAAAGAGCCAGAGAGATATGAACTCACAGAAGTGGTTGGGACCCAAGTTGAGACAAACCACAACTTGAGCTAAGGTTCAGTTGTTGGCAATGGGGATCACAATAAAACTACTGTACGAGAAGAATTTGTGATCTTTGAATATGTTATTGGTACCAATGAAAATGAAATTATAGGTGAAGTTATTGGTTAAAGAGTAAGAGACTAATTGTTTGATAATCTGAATTATTTTGGAAAACGGAAAGTTGTCTTGTTTTTTGTTTTGTTAGTCATACAGGAAATCATGGCTAATCTTAAAAAGTTAATTTGATTTAATTTACCCTGTGTAGTGTAAGGAGTTCTGGTAGAAAACTTCCCTTCAAAGGCTGGGATGGGAGAATGTGTGTGAGAAAGAGTGTATAAGAGAATATTGGCCCAGTATAGATTTAATTTTTTTGTATTTCAAATATTCAAATAGAACTTATTTTGCTTAGCTTCAAAATTAATTTCTATTAAACGGAAAACTACTCGAGGAGACAAGTTGTTTAACTTTTTACCCACTTAGCCTGTAAGGGTCACTGACTTCCCCACTTCTCTCATTTGCAAAGGAAAGACCTGACATCTGTCATAGGATGTGTCCAACGGGTACGAAAGCTGCAATCTTCAATCATCAATATCAAGGAAAAGGCTGGACTCCACTGCCTTTCATATCTAAAAGCCATCTGGATGCTGATCTGCAATGAAAAGCTATGTTGACATAGCCACATCTCTCAGGGGTGTGAAAAATCTACTCCACAGAGAAGTCGTTAATATTAGTCCCAGTGTAGACAGGGTTGGGTTGAGTTGTCAGAAGAATACTTGCAGTTTTTGAAGTGTAGACATAGCCTTAGGGCTGGTCTACAGTACGCGATTATTTTGGAATTAGCTGAGTTAATTCAAAATAAAACTGATCTCATCCACATCCCAAATCGTGTTTTTCGATTTAAAGGGCTCTTTAATCTGGTTTCTATACTCCACCTTGGCAATGGAGTAGTGCTAAAATTGAGATTGCAGTTCCTGATTAGAGGTACTGTGGATGCTATTTGACATTATTGGCATCCGGGAGCTATCCCAGAATGCTTCCTTGTGAGCACTCTGGACAACACTGTCAACTCCGATGCACTTGCCAGGTAGGCAGTAAAAGCCCCAGGAACTTTTGAATTTCATTTCCTGTTTGGCCACTGTGGTGAGTTCATCAACACAGGTGACCATCAGGACAGTCCACCATCACAGGCGACCATGCAGAGTCCATCATCATGAGAGACCACGCAGTCCTGGATTCACAGATGAGTTCCAGCATGGTCTGAACGAGAGGTACTGAATCTCATCGCATATTGGGGAGATGAATCTGTTATGGGAGAACTACGTTCCAAAAAAAGAAACACAAATACACCTCTACTCTGATATAACGTTGTCCTCAGGAGCCAAAAAATTTTACTGCGTTATAGGTGAAACTGCGTTATATTGAACTTGCTTTGATCCACTGGAGTGTGCAGCCCCACCCATCCTGGAGCACTGCTTTACCACACTATATCCGAATTCGTGTTCTATTGTGTTGCGTTATATCAGGGTAGAGGTGTATGTACGCTAAAGTCTCCAGGGCCATGACAGAAAGAGGCTACTCCAGGGACACAGCAGTGTCATGTAAAAATCAAGGAGCTCAAGCAAGCGTGTCAAAAAGCCAGGGAGACGAATGGGCTCTCTGGGTCACAGCCCCATACATGCTGCTTCTACTGTGAACTGCATGTAATTATGGGGGGTGATGCCACTACTACCCCACCACTGTCCATGGACACGTGCAAGTTGGGAGTTGCACGAAGCAGGGAGAATGACCTTTTCGAGGAGGACAGTGCACAAGCAACAAGTGGGGAATCTATTTTCCCTCATCAAGGTTCCCTCCGCACTCTGAACTTTAGGGTACAGATGTGGGGACCTGAATGAAAGACTCCCTAAGTTTATTTACCAGCCTAGGTTAATAGTAAACTGCCACTACTATGTGTATTCCAAATCTTAGGGGAGAGCCACTTGGAACTCTGCCTTTCCCCAAAGATCTCCCAAGTCCCTAACCTGTCCTTTCCTGGGCAGCCTTGAGACTGATTTCCACCCCCAAGTCCCTACACCCCTTTTCCTGCGTAGGCTTGAGAGTATACCCTCACCAGTTAGTCCCGGCAAACCTGGTGTCTGAACTTTGTGACTTTGTCCTCACCCATAACTATTTCACATTTGGGGACAATGTGTACTGGCAAGGGAGGTATGTGGATCCCACCAGAAGTTAAAATGATAAGTAAGGGAGGGGAGGCTCTACTAAAGGACCTGGGCAGCTTCAAATACTGTACAGGAGTATTTCCACTTCTGACCCATGAAAATAGAAATTGACTTTTCCTTTCCACATTTATCTAATATTCAGAAAGGGAATCTAGCACCTGCCTTCTAGATCTGAACACCCTCAAAATTCAGGAGTGCTCAAGCTCAATTTGGGCAGCTGTTACTTCATTCTTCCCAAATCAAATATGCTGACCCACTGTAATTTGCTGTAGAAATAGTAGGCTAAAATTGAGCAACAAATGCTGGGGTCTTCCCAATGCTAACTGGGACTGGAATTGCTATTTTCAACAGTCATTACCATTCTTTTTTAATCTTGTTTGTTTAAAAGGAAGACAGTGGTCATAGATTATTAGGGTTGGAAGGGACCTCAGGAGACTATCTAATCCAACCCCCTGGTCAAAGCAGGACCAATCCTCCAATAGCCCCCTCAAAGATTGAACTCACAACCGTGGGTTTAGCAGGCCAATGCTCAAACCATTGGCAAATTCCCCATAAAAACAGAGTGGAACAAAAGAATAATAAAGGCACCTCAACTTTTCCTCATTTATGTAGGACAGTCTTATAAGATGGATCCAGATATCTTCCAATCACACAAGCTGAAAATTGTTTCACTTTACTGTAGTTCTGTAACCATGTGGGAACCAGTCCTGTCTGTGTTCTGTGCACATCCAAAATCCCTGCTGAATGCAGAAGTGCCTTGCTTTTGTGACCATCCTACCTGATATGTTCAGCCCTTGTAAGCAAAGCAGGTTCACATTTAGTAATTGGGTGGGAAGCATCTCTGAAAGCCTTAGGTGCTATTGGAGGTGTTGCTTATTCACTAGGTAATATGAGACCTTCCTGTTACAGTAGTAAACCAGTGCCACATAGAATGCACTTTGCTGCTTGAGTCTAAAATGGGGCCTTTGCTTCTATACACAGCCCATTAAAGACAATGAAAAGACTCCCACTCACTTCAACAGGCTTTGGATAGAACTGATTATACACAGGGTAACTCCACTGTTTTCACAGGGTTCTGGTCTCACAGCAGATGGGGGGCATGTGAGCTTGTTGTAGAGCTGCTGCTTAGGGACAGGAACCTCCTGGCACCCCAGTCTCCAAAATCGTTCAGGCTGCACTTTCTGCATGACTAGGTGCTAGCTGAGGGGTGCATGGGAATTGGTGGCCTCTGCTGCCGGTGATGGGAATCTCAGGTATTTAAAGCCATGGCCTAGAGGAGGGAAGTGCCTAACTCCAGAGTCTGCAGCTGCCTAGGGTCAGTGAAGAGGATTTAGAGTCCCTAGTGCTGCTGTTGCAAGGTTCAAGCATGCTCAGCCTTGGCATTGCCACCCCTCCTGCGCGGCTAGTAGCTGCAGCTGTCTAAGGCTGGCCTCTGGCAATTGGCCCCATGGTTATAGCCAGAGAAGCTACAAGTGGCTCTGTGACTACTGGGGCCATTAAGCTAGAGCAGCTAAAGACACTGGAGTTAACATCGAGGGACAGAGGTCACCAGTAGGAAAGGAATGTCAAGGGGAGCAGGGAAAGAGGGAGCAGGTCCGTCTTGCAGAGGGAGCTTCCAGCTGGGTGGGAGCATGTCCAAAGTAGAAAGGAAACAAGTATGAGGAGAGGTGGTGGTGACCAGGTAGCAGACTAGCATGTAGATGGGAGCAGAGGGAGAGAGACTAGTGTCTTCAGATTCCCAAGGGCTAAGTCCTCACTTTGGGGAAATGGTGTTTACAGGTGGCTTGCTCACATGGCAGGATGGGTGCTGAGGGAGGGATCTATCAGAATTGATCAGGTATCTGCTGGCTTTAGAACTTTGAGCACAGATTAGGACCACATGCTGTGACTGGTGACATAGAGGGGTACTGGAGACATGGCTAGAGAAGGTCTGAATGAGGAAGGAGGTAAATCTGTGGGCAGTTTCCTTGATCACTATGAAAGTTCTACTCACTGTGGACACTGGTAAACCCACATGGGTGTACAGCTGAATAAGAAAACCCAGGGGCTGAGGGAGCTTTCTCTGGCAATTCATATAGTCATGTAGAGGTGTGTGATCAAAATGAAAAATGTCTCTGAGATTCAGTACCACGTATACTATGGCACCAATGGCACTGCCCCACCAGGCCCACACTCAGACCCCATAGTGACTACATAGGGGCCTACAAATATGTTTGGTGCCAGGGACCACAAAAGGCTCTGACTGCCCAAGCACTATTTCAGCCCCACATTTTTGGGTAGACCTCCCACAGTGGGAGCTGCAGAGCACTCCTCTGGGACACACACACACACACCCCTCCTGGTGTTGGAAAGGGAACAGGAGAAAGGTCAAAAGAAGCAAGGGACAAAGAGTAAGGAGGGAGGGATGGAGGAAAAGGTGAAACAAAAAGGACAAACCCTAACGTCCCCAGTGATTCTAAGGGAAAAAATCTCAGATGCGGAATAAAATTCTGCCTCCTTAAGCTCGTTTTTTCCATGCCTAGAATTCAACTGTCACAAGATAGATCAGACTGAACAGGTTTCAAACCTCAAGGAGGCTTTTACCTTCTAAACAGGGACGTCTGTTTTCTAGTAAAATCACTAAAAGGGAAAGAGAAAACTCAAAAGAGGTTCCTCCTGGAGCTCACGTACGTGAACTCAAATACTCTCTCAGTCCTCAGAGAGAGACCTGGAGAAGGAGACTTGCTGAATCAAAGCCACAGGGGTTTCTGAGGTTTCTCTGGCCACTCGCCCCTGTCCTGTCTGGCTGATGTCAGCATCTCTCTGTGAGGTCACCACCTCCCCACCACCTTTGACCAATAGTCTGAGGTCCTGCAAAAGGTCTTTGTGATGTCACTGCCACACCCCTCCCTTGCTGTGCCAATGTCCTGCCCCTATCCAGGCCCTTTGCAGGTTTCAGCTACTCCCTGTGGATCACCCCACTCAAGGAGCGTTCTTTCTAGGAAGCAAGCCAGCTAGACAGTAAAACATCAGACGCTGCTCCGAATGCTACACTCAGTTTTTCAGAAATTAGTCAACTTTATGGCCAGAAGAGAACATTACAGCATTGAATCTGACCCCCTGCTTATCACAGGCCTCCTGTATGACACAAGAGCTACTTTTGGGGCAAACACATTCCAGAAAGGCATCTAGTCTTCATTAAATGACATCAGGAGATGGAGAATCCACCCCTTGGTAGCTTGTTCCTGTGGTGAATCATCCTCGCTGTTGACTATTTGTGCCTTAGTTGTAATATGACTTTGTCTCTTTTCACCTTCCAGCCATTGGGTCTTGTTATGCCTTTCTCTGCTACATTAAAGGGCCCTTTAATATCCAATAGTTTCTCTCCATTAAGGCACTTCAACACTTCAGTGAAGTCAACTTTCAATCTTCTTTTGATAAGCTAAACAAGTTGAGCTCTTTCAATAGCTCAGTGGAAGGTATTTTTCTCTAGCCCTCAGAACATTTGGTGGCTCTTTGCTGCCCCAGCTCCAATTTCACAACATCTTTTTCAAACGAGGACACCAAAACCGGAGGCAGTATAAAGGTTGTATAAAGGTAAAATTAAATAGGTTGTAGAGGAGTTTTTTTTTTAACTTGGGCTTTTGTTGCTAAAATTTTTGTGTCTCATGAGTGAGAAAAAACACTCTCAGAATGCCAAAATTTGAGCCATGAAAAGCAGCAGTGTGAACAGCGCTTCGTAGGTGGAGCCATGCTCCCGGTGATGAAGCTACTGCCCCTCATTGGAGGTGGGTTGATTTTGTTGCTGGGGGGGCTCTCTCCCAGTGGTAAGGAGCGGCCACACAGTGCACCTTACAATGGCATGGTTAGAGTGGCACAGCTGCACTGTGGTAAGGTGCGCAGTGTAGACACAGCCTTGGAGCAGGGAGAAAGCCGACAGATACTGAGGAGCACAGGGTTCAGACAGAGACATCCATTAGGAGAGGAACTATTCACAGGGATTCTCTATATCCTAGTAAGGAGGAGAGGATGGAAGGTGATAATGTATAGGTAGGATCTGATGAGAAACAGTGAAATGAAAAAGAGTCTCCCTCAATTATATTATGTAATAGCAGACAGCTAAAATGAGACACGCTATAAGTGCTTAAATACTAATGCTAGATGTCTAAGTACTAAGATGGGTTAATTTGAGTGCCTGGTATTAAGTGAAGATATTGATAGAATAGGCATCACAGAAATCTCTGCACCCCCTCCTGCGTGCATGTGGAGACACTGACCTGTGTGCATGGAGCAGCTGGCATTGCTGCCCCCTGCTCCTCCCTGGAACGCTGCTCCTCTGGGCACTCCTAGGGGCTGCGGGGCAGCAAGAAGTGACATCATCAGAGCTCCCTGCATCCAGGTCACTTTCCTCAGCCGGGTTGCATAAAGGGAGGGCAGAGAGCAGCAGCTTCTGATGCTCCCCTCACAGCACAGGCCAGATGGGGAAAGTGACCAGGACGGATGGAGCACATAGTATTGCTCCTTGCTCCCCCCAACCCTCGATGGGGCCATGGAGGAATGTTGGGGCCTGGTGAGCTGTATCTTTGTGTCACCACTTGCCCCTCCCCCCACAATGTTCCTCCACTGGGTACAAGCAGGGAGAAATCTGAGAGCCCTCGGTAGAATTGATGTGAATGAAGTTGTTTTAATTGTTCACTTTATCATTGTAACTTCTGTTCACCATTTCATTACTCCATTTTGCCTACAATGTAACTTCTGTTCACTATTGTAATTCAAACCCCATTTTAAAATGCTTATTCCATTTTGTGGAAGGCTTGTTGCTGCAGCCTTCATTTTTGCAAGCCCTGCTATAATCTTATTAGTTTAGTTTAGATGTGTGAATGAGGTATGTATGGGTGATAGAATCAGCCTCCAGCGTCAGCCTGTCTTGATGAAATAAAGTTCAAATACCAACAGCTGAAGATGCAGACAACAGCCCTAAACAAAGTAAGAAACATCTACCCTCAAAAGAAAAGGGCAAAAGAACAACAGAAGGAAGATCAAAGCCAAGTCTGAGGCTGAAAGTCACGCCTGCAATTGACGGGTGATCAGTCACCAAACCCAGAGGCAGCGTGACGCAGCAAGACCTATAGACTTTGAATCCAAACTAAAAGCCTATAAAAAAGATGGGTGAGATGAGAGACTTTGGATAACGTTCTGCTATCAACATCAAGGGGCATCGGTGCGCGCCCGACAGAGACTCAGCTCCTCCTCGTGCCCAGCTTTCCTGACTAGTTAGCTGCCACGAGCTACGATCCCAAGCTGCAAACTCAAGCTACAATCAGGACTGGTAACTATCCAGCAGCTGCAGAACATTTGGGGTGTGTGTTTGTGTGTGTGTATGTGTATAAGTATTAAGGTATTTGCTGGTAGTTATAGATCAAATTGTGTTACCATAATATATGTGTCATCTTTGTCTTGCCCCCTAAAACGGTCCTGTGTAGTTTTGTCTGTATAACACCCCCCAGGAAGCAGTGTCTGACACTACATCTGCAGCGTGCACCTTTGCACTGCCGCATGGTGCCCGAGTGTTCTGGCTGATTTGGGGCTCCTGGAAAAGTCTTCCCCATGTCGGCCCCAGGGCTGGAGGAGCTTCCAGTTCTCGCTATGGCCCAGGGGCTGCAGCAGGGACATAGAGCTTCTCTGGTCTCAGGGCTGCAGCGGGGGGGAATAAATGACTGAGCAGGGTGGGGCCAGTGGGGAAGGGGTGGAACACAGGTGACCAGTGGATGTGGCAATGGGTGGAAGGCGTGGAAGGGGTGAAAGAGGGTGGGGCTGCAGGCAGAAGGGGGTTCGGGCCCATGGTTCCAGTGCCAGGGCTGCTGCCCTTGTTCTCTGTTTCCCTGGACTTTGGCATCACTAGCCCCTGCTTAGCGAGTAGTGTTCATTGTTCCTCAAAATGTGGGGCATGACTCCTAAGAGGAAAATTACTCGAGACAAGATTTGTAATCTTTTACCCTGTTATAGGGTAACAGCCACAGAGTTCCCCAGGTCTCTTGTTTGCAAAGCAAAGATGTCACATCAGGCAGGAGATGTCAAAATCTAAAATGGTGATGGATGTGTTATGGGAGCTTTTCTGGGTTGATGGGGAAGGTTGGCAGGGTTGGTTGTTTAATGTAATTTTTGTTTTGTTTTTGCAAGCAGTTATTTTTATAGGTGGTGAGTCCCATTTTCCTTATGAGCACAGCTGTTTAACCCTCAGGCCTGGCTCTGGAAATCTCCTTAGAACATGCTTGATATCTTTGGGGTTCACACATCCACACTACATGCGGTTCACAGCAACAGATATTTTGAGAATTCTGCTGGGTTAAGTGGGCCTTTTCCAAACTGACATTGGCCCAAAGTCTGTCTCAATTCAGCTGGATTGGGATGCATCTGTATCACAGGAGTGGTTCACACTTGATTTGCCCAGAGTCCTCGGGGGAGGTGTGGTAAGATAGGTGTGGTAAGGCAGGAACCAACTCTGATCTGTGTCCACAGCTCAGAAACAGGGCCCCTGGCCCAGCACAGATCCCTGGCGCTCAGTAATGGACTCAAGGCCCCAGGTGCTCACGAATGTCAGGAGAGAAAGACACAAAAAGGTAGAGTTTCCAAAGATCTCAGCCCACTGGCTGCTGAGCTCTTTGGAAAACCTAGCCCCATATAAACTATAACCTACAACCAGTTTCTGGGTCTGGCCTTGGCCCTCCAGCAGCTCCCATTGGGGGTCATTAGCTCAGTCCTGCAGTGGGGCAGTTACACCGCACTGACACTAGCTCCTGTACTGCTGTTGTCTTTAGGGGTATGTAAAAGGGCCAGCAAGTCCAGGGAATCCCCCCATCCCAGGCTCTTTACCGGAGCATTTCTTTTTCCAGACGACTACGCTGATTATAACACCAACCAGGACAACTGCAGTGATAACTCCAGCCACAATGGGAATCAGACTGTTATTTGGTTCTGAAATGGAATAGAGAGAATGATGAATGGGGAAATATCCCCACTAAACCCCACCTTTCATCCCACTGCAGGGATCAGTCAGTCAGCTCCCCAGGTTAGGGCTGGGTCCTGCAACCCTCCACCCCTTCCAGGGAGCTCCAAGCAGCCACCATGCACTACACCCCACCATATAAAGTCCTGGATACGGCCTCTACTACTACAATTTAGCATTGTGCAGGAGGTCAGACTAGATGATCATAATGGTCCCTTCTGACCTTAAAGTCTATGAGTCTATAATAAATATGTAGCACTTAAAATAGAAGACTTTTAGAACATTAATCCATCCAATTTAAGGATGATACTGACATCCATCCTCATAAACTTCTGTGTGGGAGAGGATGGATGTCAGTATCATCCTTAAATTGGAGGGGGAAAAGACTTGCTGAAGGTCACACAATGAGTCAGTGCAAGAGCCAAGGACAGAACCCAGGAGTCCTGGCTCCCAGTCCTTTACCCCCCTTGACAACGATGATTTTCATGACTAATGGAACACAGTCCCATTGTGTGATTCTGGTGACAAACTGAAAACTGACCTCAAAGCTCTGGATTTTCCTGCCATGAATGGCATTACAGATGCAATATGTATTTTTTGAGGGGACAGGAACTGAACAGGAGAGGATAGAGATATTTTAATACTGTTCTTGGTTTATATAAACCTGTTAAACCCTGAGTTCTCTGTACACATTCAGTTTCACTAATCAGCTTCTCCTGTTGTCTGAAAGAGGCAAATAATAATACAGCAAAAAGAAAAATATTGATATGAGTATAAGGAAATGTGGTTTACAACACAAAAATTGGCAGGGGACGTGGTAGCAGGATTATGATGTGAAACCATCTGCTGACTAGATTTCCAGTGCAGGCTGCCCTTTTAGAAACTGTTCTCACTTCCGAATGCTGCATTTTTCCAATCCCAATTAACCAAGGAAAAAAATGGCTGGAAGGCAGCTTCATGTGTAATAAATTCTTCCTTGACTTTCTTGTGCTAGGGGCATAAGAGACTGTCCCCCATGCAGAGCTCTAAGCTGCCTCCTCTCTCCATTCCAAGCCCATACCTTCTCTTCCATCATCACTGTGCACAGAAACAAGCTGCTCCCAAAATTAAACCTCTAGTTCTGGCCACATGGGCAAGAATGAAGGGACCCCACAGCTGTGTTTCTGAGAACCTACTGAAGTTGCTTCAGCTTCCAGCCTGTTCTCAAGACAAATTCTGACTGCAAATAAGGGGCAGATTTGAGTTTCCCCTGGGATGTGGTAAATTCTTGGAGACTTTACATCTGGAACAGGCATCTCTTTCTGAAGGATCAGATCTAGTTTGCCCACAGGCTACCAGGTTAGTCCCTGTTGTGATTTCCTGCCACTTGCTATGCAGAAGCTCAGACTGCTCTCTTCCAGCCTTAATGAATCATGATTAATCTTCTCCCTTCGGAGACACTGTATTGCTGAGATGTATCCAACAGCCCCAGAGGCAGCAAACTGGAGAGCAAGACATGAGCCCCAGGCATTGTGGGTCCCAACTCTAGCACAAGAACTTGACTGCAGAGGAACAGAGCCAAAAGGGACAGGGCCTCACAGACCCTCAGGAAATTCCAGCTTCAGCCTATAAATCCGAATAAGAATTTTTCAGGGGTTGAGTTTAATGGATCCCCCTCTCCTACTAGTAAAACAGATAAACACCACAGACTTCTTACCCCAGGAGATGGAGAGTGGCTCTAACAGGCTCTCATGCTCCACGCAACATGAATAATGGGCTTTGATCTTGGGATCAATCTCCACTGTCACACAGGTCTGGTAGGTCCCATCCCCACTGGGTAGGATGCCTTCAGAGTAGGTCTCTTGCTGTCTGCTCTGTCCATTTTTCAGCCAGATCACGGTGATATGCCGGGGGTAGAACCCACTGACCTTACAGGAGAGGGTGCTGAGGCCGTCATGAGATGACCTGTCACTCACTCTAGCTGTTGGGCGCACTGGGAAAAAGAAGAAACTGAAGTTAGTTGTTTTCAAGCTCTAATCCAGGCAGCCTTTCCTGGAGCTTTGCAGCATGAAATTCTGAAACCCCAGCAGTGGAAGAGGATGAGAGTCCATGAGACGGAATCCCTCTGATGAGAGAAAACCACCATGTTAGAGAATTCCTGTGCCGAATTCACAGCATCAGCAATGGTGAACCCTGAATCCAGATCCCTGACCGGGCACCTGCTCCCAACCACAGTGACACAAGTACCTTAAAGGCTTCACTAAGGTACAGGTGTCCCAGATATCAGTCCTTAATCACATGCTATATTTGTGCTCATCTCCCATCAGTCCATGGATTTGAAAGGGAGAAGAGTCTTGCCCTGGCCATAGGTCAAAAAAAATGAACTAGATAAACCAGGGGTGGGGAAACTTTTTGGTCTGAGGGCCAGATCGGGGTTCCGAAACTGTATGGAGGGCCAGGTAGGGAAGACTGTGCCTCCCCAAACAGCCTGGCCCCCACCCTCTATCTGCCCCCTCCCACTTCCCACTCCACTCAGAACCCCCAACCCATCCAACCCTCCCTGCTCCCTGTCCCCTAACTGCCCTGATCCCCCATCCACACTCCCTGACAGGCCCCCTCAGGACTCCCATACCTATCCAACCCCCCTGTTCCTCATCCCCTGACTACCCCCTCCCGGGAACCCTCTCCCTTGGAAACTCACCCTCTATCCAACCCCTCCTCTAAAGCCCCTTTCGGAATGCTGCCCTGCGGACTCAGGAGGAGCAGGGGCAGCCCCACAGCCAGAGAGAAGCAGTGGTTTCCCCTTCAAAGCGCAGTTTCTCTCCGGCCAGCTGCACGACCACCCGGTGCTCCTCCTGAGTCCTCCACCCACGTCCACGACGCTCCCACCATCTGCATCTCCCTCCCTGCTCCCCTGCCCTCACAGTGCACTTTAAATCTGCCCCTGAGCTGCACTGCCCGGCCCGAGCCCATCCACGCCGCTACGCTGGCAGCGTGGCGAGCTGAGGCTGCGGGGGAGGGGGACAGCAGAGGAGGGGCCGAGGGCAGCCTCCTGGGCCAGGAGCTCAAGGGCCAGGCAGGAGGGTCCCATAGGCCAGATGTGGCCTGCGGGCTGTAGTTTGCCCACCTCTGAGACAAACTGACCAATTAGAGATGGAAACCAAAACTATTTACCCCAGTATCATGGATTTCAAAATGATTTACACATGTTGACAAATCAGTTTCCCAGCCCTTGGCACTGAAATACACATTACATTGCTGTGTATGGCTTTTGTAAAGATGGCCAAGGACAAGGTCATGTTCTGCTGAGGTTTGTGAGAGAAATAAGCAACTAGTATAATTGTTGCAAAAAACTGGGTATAAATGTCGAGTAACCTTGAACACAAAGTGCAAAGTGTTTGGGAAGGGAAAGGTTAGGGTGTGTAAAGATGCGAACTAATTTGGGAAATTTGTGTCCATGGTAACAGACAATGTACTGTGACGGACTCAGACCAGAGGGATATAAGAGGATAGTTCTTTTGAGTACCAGGACGTGGGTGAACACTAGCTCACTGCTTAAAGCCCCTCCTCTAGCCTAGGGAGGGGCCACGAAACCTGGAACCCAACTGAGTTCAGGGGACAACAAAGGCAACAACAGGAACAGGCGTGGGGGTCAAAGGGCCAAAACTAAGGAACCGGAGGGGGACAACGAGCAGAGAATCAGACAGGGCCCACTGCTCCTCGAAGACATCGAAAGAGCCAGCAGACACTGCCCAGAGGAACTCTGCCCGGACACGTGAACGGATGAATGAACCAAAAACGGCCCCACAGTCGCAGGCCCCCCTGCTCTGCCAACCTTCCCTCCCTGGTGTTACAAATGACCACCTTGGCCATAGCTAGGAGGAGGTTGATGAGGTGGTCCCACGACTTCGTCAGTCTGTCCCAAAGCACTCCGCAGGCATTGGCATCAGTTGGATCTGGGAAGAAAAGCCCAGGTTAGAGGGCTCTGACCGTCTCACGCATCTCCACTGGATCCATGAGAGGGGTGCTGACTTCTGCTGAGAATGGGGCTGACCGAATGCTGGAGAAGTGGCCTGCGAGAGATGACATCAAGAGAAATAAATGCAATCCAACCAGGAGTGGCTCGACCATTGTTCCTCCACCCGGACAAAAGTGAACGTAGAGTCATCATCCGGGTGGTAGTCGCGCCAGACGTCCACCAGGGAGTGATGGATTATGATCTCCATGAGGACGTCTGCAGTGGCCGGGCTCGGCTCTATATCTATGCGGTCCCGTTCCTCGAGGGTGCAGTTGAAGTCTCCACCCAGGACCAGGCACTCGCGAGGATCCAAATTACCAAGGAAGCCGAACACCTGCCAAAAAAAGCACGCTCTCACCGGGCCGGATGCTGGGTCATAGACATTGACAAGATTCAATGTTAGCCCCTCCATCCAGACCCGGAGGTGCAGCAGGCGACCCGGCACGACCTCGGTAAGCCCCAGCACCTCGGGCTGTAGGTGTGGGGAGAACAGGTTTGCCACCCTGCTCTGATGGGCTGAAAGGTGGCTAAAGTAGACCCAGTCCCCCCACTCCAGCCACCAGCTCGCTTCGGCGGCTGGGTCTGTGTGGGTCTCCTGCAGGAAAATAACCGAGTACCCCCCCTCCCGAAGGAAGGAGAGCACCTGGCACCTGCGGAGACCCGACCTACAGCCACAGGTGTTCAAAGTGGCAAAAATGGACGGCAATATAAAGAGGGCTGGGGAGGATCCTCACGGTCTGGGGTGCTAGCAGCACCCATTGGACCCTGCAGCAAACCGCAACCAACCCCGAAAGCCAGCAGGGCGTCACAGAAGCTGTGGATCCACTGGTAAGCTGCTGCATCCTGCTTCTCGGTCCCTTTGCCCTCCCCCATAATGGCCCTCACGATCTGAAGAACAAGATGGAAATCACCCCAGCGCTTAAGATCAAGATGCACTCTGTTCGTGGAGCCACGAGTGTCCTCCAAGAAAGAGCGCATCTCAGTCCTCTTTACGACGGGGACAGGGGTCACGGACCCCTGGGCATCTCCTGATTGGACCCCCTGCTAGCCCCGTGGCCTATAGAGATGGGCACGCAGGGATCAATGCCCCGCCGCGGCGCCCGTCTGCCCGGCACCACGCCACCTGACAACACTTGGCCCCAAGGACAATGGCGGAGGGAGAACTGCAGCCCCAGATGGGCCGGAAGAAGGGGAAAAAAAACCCACCTCCTGGGGGCCTGTATAAAAGGAAAATGAGGCAACCTTGGGGGCAGCAGCAACAAACGAAGGGAGAGAAGAGAGGTTAAGGACAGGAGCAAGGGCCGGAACACGGTCAGGGGCAGGGACAGGACACAGATCTGGAATGGGAACAGGGTCGGGGCAGAGAATGGGGACAACATCTAGGGCCTGAATGACAGAGCCACCGGAGCACGGTGCCTCTTGACCCGACATGGCAATTACAGGGGCAGCAAGAGAGTGGGATGCCTCCACAGCGCTAGGCTCGGGTGCCCCATTAAACGAGGTATCCACAATTACAGCACTGAGGGGAGGCAAAAACTGTGGTCCCATCTCATGGGGCAGGGCACCCATGGGCTCAGAGCCTGGCCACTCAGCATCGGCTGCCGCCACAATGGGCACGGCCGAGTCAGCCAGACTACCATTTGCAGCCAGGCAGGTGGTCAGGGCCTGGTGCATTGCAGAGGCCAAAACAGGGGCAACCACCTGAGACGGAGGGAGGGGGGGAAGTGGAGGTACCAGGTAGCAATCACCTGTACCAAGGCCCTCCAACGGGGGGCATCCACTCCCTCAGTGGTTGGGGTCAAGTCCAAGGCCTCGATCTCGGCAAAAATAGAATCAAAGTCCCCATCTGCTGCTACAGATTCCCCCTCGACAGCAGCGGGGCAGTAGCCATTGCGGAGCCGACAGGGGGCACAGATGGCAACGGAGCAGTGAGGGCACTGTCTGGAACCCCTTCAGGGAGGGATTCCATAGGACAGATGGTACTACTCACCTCCGCAGCTGCAACGACCTCGGCCAACTCCAAACAATGAACGTCAGCAGGGGAGTCAATGGAACACCCAGCACCAGCAACTCACTTCATAGTTATACAGGGAATCCTCTCCCGCTCGTCAACGAGAGAGGGGTGCTTGGCCCATGCTCCCCATTTGCGGTGTCTCTGCTGCACAAGCTTCCAGCTTCCCGAAGAGGGGGGCTGGCCAGCTGGGTCAGGGCCAGAGAGCGAGGGCAATGACGTGAGTGCAAGGGAAGACAAGGGCTGGACAATAGGGAAAGGGACAAGCTCCCCGGAGGCAAGCCTCGCTTGAGTCCCGCTATCAGCCCTGCCACCATCTCCTCCGCGGGCCCTGATCTACTACCTGCCTCAGTAGCGGGGCTCACACGATCATCTGGGCACATCGGAGGGGCCTCCCCCAAGACCCGAGCAGAGTTGATAACGGTCATGCATGGAGGAGGCGTAACCCCAGGGTCCAGGCGATCAGGGCTGCCGGCAATGATAAAGCCGATGCCCTTCTGGGTATCGAGGGTCCTGGATGCCCCTCCAAGCCGGGAGAGGGGGAAGTCCTTCCGGACGTGCCCCGCCACCTGGCAGAGAAAGTACTGGGCCACCCCCAACTAATAATAAACCCGGTACTGGGTCCCACGATGGGGCACCAGAAAGGACCCCTCCAAAGTCTCCCCGTCATGTGCTGCCGGCGGAACTTGAACCTGCACCTGCCTGCGGAATGACAAAATGTGGCAGAGGGTGGGGTCCTTACAGCCCAATGACAGGGGGCTGAGGATGGACAGGGGCCTCCCCAGGATGGAAAGGAATGGCTAAAGGGTGGAATTGGGGAGGAAGGGAGGAACAGAAGAGAGAACCACCGATAAGCCCAGGTCCTCCAAAGGCTCGAGGGGGACATGAACGCCCCCCACAGCCAAGCCCCTCTCCACCGCCTCCTGGGCAGTGGCCTCCGACGCCAGGAAGAACACCACCTTCCCAAACGTCTTAGAGGCCACCACCATGGCCATGGGCCCCACCGCCTGTGCCAACACCCGCAAGTAGGTCTTCACATGGGGCAAGGCCCACACCAGGAGGCAACGCACCCCATGCTCCCTGGTGAGAGTGGGAAAGGGGCCTTGGCTGTCAGGAATGGTATTCCGGTAGGAGACTGGAGAAGATGGCGAGACGGTGAGCAGAGGGGTCGCAGCCACCTGGGCATACGCCCTGGGGGCCGAGGGAGCGCCCCACCCCCCGAGCAGGTGAAGGGAACAACGGGCAAGGAAGAAAAGGTAGCTGCGGCCATTGATGGGGCCGCAGTGGGAGAAGGAACCACTGCCACGGGGAGTGTCACCTTCCAGGCAGGGCCCTTGCCCTTCTTCGTCCCCTGGCCTTTCCCACTGGCCAAGGGAGCGGTCTCAGAAGTGGAGGCAGCCGAGGTCCCGGCAGCAACAGCGGAGTCTCGGGAGCCCTATCCACTCCTGCCAGTGCCTCAGTGGTAGCAATGACGGGCAGCTCAGCAGCGGCAGTTGAGGCTGCCATCGCAAGGGAGGGTATGGGAAGGGGGACCAAAAGGGAACTTCAGGGGCGTCCAGGGAAGTCTCACCCCCTGAATCACCCACCACAGAAAGGGAGGGAAAGGGACAGCCATTAGGGCAGGGTAATGGAAGGAAGGGGAGGGAGGGATGGGAAGAAAAGGAAGGGCAGGGGAAGGAGGGAAAGGATAGCTACCACACCACACCCACTAGGCTGAAAGCAGGGAGGAGGGGCACCAACAGAAAGGAACAAAGGGAAACAAGGAACACAACAACTCCAGCACAAGATGAAAAGGAAACTGGCTCCCCCGGCTACACTAAGGAAAGGGAGGGAAAAGTAAGACATCATGGAGAAGAGTGCATCAATGAAGGAGTCAAGTAAAAAAAGGGGCAAGGAAGAGGAATCTCAAACACCAACAGCAGAACGTGGGCACATAGGCAATAAGGGCTGACCCGGAGGGAGGGCAAGAAGCAAGGGGGCAGAATGCGGGGGGTGAGGGGGGCTAAATCAGGTGGACCTCAGGCACAGAGCAAAGAACAGGGTGGGTTCAAAAACAATCAAACCAAAAAAAAAAAAAAGGGAAAGGGGGCTGGCAACCAGGCCTGCACCACGGGACAAGGGCAGAGCAAACAAACTAATCGAGGACCAAAAAGCAAAACAGGGCAAGCCAGAGCAAACAGGGTGTCTAAAAGGGGGATGGGCAGAGCAGGCAACAAGGGGAGAGGGGGCAAGAAGCTGTAAAAACAGGGCAGTGGGCAAGGCAGAGGAAATGGGGGCTCACGGACCGAATGCAGCAGTGGAGGGAGGACAGGACCAAAGGAAGGGAAGGGAAACGAGCACCCACGGGCGTCTGAAAAACCAGTGTCTGTTTGCTGCTGCTATGTTCTCTGGATGGTTAGCGGGGCAGAGCAAACTGCTAGGCGGGAAAGCAGAGAACAGAGCCAGAAGGCAGGTGGTAAGGTGGAGGAGACAATGGCGGTGACAGGAGGGGAGTGGGCAGACTAGGGGGAGGGCTTCAGGCCATTCCTCCAGCTCCCCACAGCAAAGGCACCTACCACCACAGAAGCAAGGATGTACCAACCGCCCCTCCACAAAACAAAAAGCCTCCTCTACTCCCTCCTCAGCTCAGTAGCAGAAACAGCTCCCCAGCAGCAGAGGCAGCAGCCCAGCCGGGGGGGGGGCCCCAAAACAATGGAAAAGTGGGGCCTCACACTCCCCTCTGAGGGTCACACCAGCAGGGTCCTCCCAACAGCAGCCAGGGGGGCAGCCAGCCAGCAAACCAGCCTCAATAGAGTCCTTTTGAGTACCAGGACGTGGGCGAGCCCTAGTTCGCCCACTACTAAAAGCCCCACCTCCAGCCTAGGGAGGGGCCATGAGACCTGGAACCCAAATGAGTTCGGGAGACAAAAAAGGTGACAACAGGAACAGGCGTGGGGGTCAAAGGGCCAAAACTAAGGAACCGGAGAGGGACACTGAGCAGGGAACCCCAGACAGCACCCACTGCTCCTCAAAGACATTGAGAGAGCTGGCGGATGCTGCCCAGAGGAACCCTGCCCCACAAACGTGAACAGACAGAGGATCGGAAATAGGCCCCACAGTTGCAGCCCCTCCCCCCCCCGCCAACCTTCCTTCTCTGGTGTTACGAATGGCCACCTTGGCCATAGCTAGGAGGAGGCTGATGAGTTGGTCCCGCGACTTCATGGGGCCTAGGATTGAGTGCACATAGAGAAATAAATGTGGGTAAAAGTGCAGCCAGAACCTCAATAAGAGGTTCTGGAGGAGCTGGAAAAGGGGCTGCAGCCTGGCACACTGAAGGTACGCGTGCGTCAGGGTCTCCCTCATGTCACAGAAGGGACAGGCTTCAGGGACAGTGGTAAACTGCGCCAAGTACACACCCGTGCTCACAGCTCCATGCAGAAGCCGCCAGCTGATATCCCCGGCGGGCCGCGGGACTAAGGTGGAATAGAAACTGGACCACCCCGCTACTGGTAAAAGGTCCCTCCACTTGCTATCTGGGCGGGACATGAGGGTGGAGTAGTGAAGCGTGTGCAGCACGAGCGCGTACAGATGGTCCCGTGGCGCGGTTTGGAAACAAACCGGCTGCATGACATGCAGCCGGCTAAAGGTGTGCCGGGGCGGGGGGCTGGGAAGGTTCACGGGGCAGGGGGCCGATGGAAAGGTCCGGAGGGCCTGGAGTGAGGGGTGGGTGGGGCTCACCCTCTCGCAGGACCCGCTTGAGGAAGAACCGAGCCATGGGAGGCAGGGCTGCCTCCACCTCCTGGAGTACGCGCCAGGAGGTCGTAAGGGTAGAGAGCCCCATGCGCCGACCAAGCGCCTGGGGATCCACCCAACTCCCCAGGTCGTAGTCCAGGAGGTCTCCGATCTTGGTTACTCCCACCAGGACCAACCTCCGGCACACCGAGGAGTAATCTGTCACCTGCACACAAAGATGGAGATTGTGTAACAGGGGCTCCGCGAGGATATCTACCCCCTCGGTGGCCACAAAGGACCTGGTTGCTGAAACCAGCCTCCAGGTCCGGAGGAGGTCCTGGTAGAAGACCGGCAGCTCAGAGACGTCTCATGGAAGACCTCTCAGATGGAGAAAAAAAGAGCTGCCGGTCATAGCGGAGCCTTCGCAGGCGGTGGAGGAAGCCATGCGCCAATGTGCTCCACGTCGAGCCACCTGCACTATAAAGGAGTCTCTGCAGAGCCTGGAGGCAGAAGACATGGGCCTGCGTGCACATGCACGTCAGGCCCTGTCCGCCCCCCTCCAAGGGGAGATAGAGAACCCCTGCAGAGACCCAGTGCACTCCTGGCCAAAAAAACCCAGGACCAACCTCCGGAGTTTGGCCAGGAACACCGGGGACGGGCACAGGGTGTTGAGTTGGTGCCAGAGCATGGACAGGACCAGTTGGTTAAGCACCAGCGCTCTCCCCTGGAGGGAGAGGCACCAGAGCAGTCCCGTCCAGCTCTGCAACCACCTAGTCATCCTGCTCTCTAGACCGTGCTAGTTAGGTGGAGACTGATGAGTGGCTGAGAAATAAACGCCAAGATAGAGCAGTGGACCCGTGCCCCACCGAATGGCTTGAAGCGCAGGTGGGAGGGGGCTCACCTGCCACCCAGCCCCACCAGCAGGCCAGAGCTCTTGACCCAGTTGAACCGGGTGGAGGAGGCCACCGAATAAACAGCTTGACAAGCCTTCACCTGCACCAGGTCGTCCAGGTCCTGGACCACAAGGAGCACATCGTCAGCGTATGCTGCCACAACCAGCTGCACCTCCGGCTCACGGAGCACCAACCTTGTCAACCTCTTGCGAAGGAGACAAAGGAAGGGCTGAATGGCCAGAGTCTACAGCTGGCTCGACAGCAGGCAGTCCTGAGGCACCCCTCGCCCGAAGCTGACAGGTGCTGTCAGGGTCCAACTGAGCTTGACCAAACACTCTGCAAAGACATACAGCACCTGGAGAAACCCCACAAACCGGACGGAAAAAGCCAAAAGCCCGCAGAGTGCCCAGGAGATATCCGTGGTCCATCCGGTCAAATGACTTCTCCTGATTCAGGGACAGGAGGGCGAACGACAGACCATCCCTACACCCAAGCTTCAAGAGATCCCGGACTAGATAAAGATTGTCAAAGACGGTACGGCCCAGGACAGTGTAGGTCTGGTCTGG
Organism: Gopherus evgoodei; assembly: GCF_007399415.2. Classification (NCBI taxonomy): domain Eukaryota; kingdom Metazoa; phylum Chordata; order Testudines; family Testudinidae; genus Gopherus; species Gopherus evgoodei. The sequence continues at coordinate 3,347 of NW_022059978.1, read as the reverse complement.
ACGGACCACATCTACCAGCACAGACGGCAGCTGAAGCGAGATGGCCTTTGCCACAACCTTATAGTCCGTGCTGAGGAACAAGATGGGACGCCAATTCCGGAGATTGCAGAGGTCCCCCTTCTTTGGCAATAAGGCAAGCACTGCTCGCCTTCACGAAAGAGGGAGGACCCCACTCTTCAAGGACTCGGCCCAGACAATGGCTAGGTCTGGGCCAAGGACGTCCCAGAACACGCTGTAGAACTTCACGGTCAGCACGTCCATGCCCGGAAATTTATTAGTGGGCATGAGATGGAGGGCTTCCGAGAATTCCGCCAGAGTGAGAGGCAGCTCAAGCCAGTCTTGGTCGCCTGTGCTGATTGTCGGGAATCTGTCCCAAAGTGCTCTGAAAGGCATCGGTGTCAGTTGGATCCTGGGAGAAAAGGCCAGTGTAGAAGGCTCTGGCCCTCTCGCGCATCTTCACCGGATCCATGAGGGGGGCGCCGTCCTCTGCCAAGAGGCAGAAGATGTGCTTTTTTGCCCCCTCTCTTCTTCTCCAGGGCATAGAAGAAGCAGGAGCCGCGATCCATCTCCTGCAGGAGATGGATGCGGGATCCTACAAATGCATCCTGGGACCGAAGATTGTCAAGGGCCTGGCACGCCTCCCGCATCTCCCAGTGTGCTCCACAGAGGAGTGGATCTCCGGGGCTCACGGCTAGATGCCTCTCCAGCTCCAATACCTCCTGCTTCAGCTGCTTTATCACCACATCCCTCCGCCGGCTGGCGCCCTGGGTGTGGCTACAGCAGAAGAGTTGGGTGCGCACCTTCCTCACATCCCACCACTGCCGCTCTGAGGGAAAGGCACACCTCTGTTCCCGCCAGGCCAGCCAAATCTCCTGGAAGGATGCCACAAATCCCACATCCTCCAGCAGGCTGTTATTGAAATGCCAATAAGCCGGCGCCAGCCTCTCCAAAGAAGAGAGGCCATCATGGCCACCAAATGATGGTCTGAGAACGGGGCTGGCCGAACGCTGGAGGAGTGGGCCTGCGAGAGATGACATCGAGAGAAACAAATGCAATGGAACCAGGAGTGGCTTGACACAGATCCAGGATGGGAGCAAGGTCGGGGCAGGGAGCGGGGACAAAATCTAGGGCCCGAATGACAGAGCCACTAGAGCATGGTGCCTCTTCACCAGACATGGCAGTTAAAGGGACAGCAAGGGAATGGAGTGCCTCCGCAGGGCTAGCCTCAGGTGCCTCACTAAACGAAGCACCCACAGTTACTGTGCTGAGGGGAGGCGAAAACTGCAGTCTCATCTCATGGGGCAGGGCACCCATGGGCTCAGAGCCTGGCCGCTCAACATCGGCTGCCGCCACAATGGGCACGGCCGAGTCAGCCAGACTACCATTTGCAGCCAGGCAGGTGGTTAGGGCCTGGGGCATTGCAGAGGCCAAAACAGGGGCAACCACCTGAGACGGAGGGAAAGGGAGAAGTGGGGGCGCCAGATAGCAATCGCCAGTACCAAGGCCCTCCAACAGGGGGGCATCCATTCCCTCGGTGGTTGGGGTCAAGCCCAAGGCCTCGATCTCGGCAAAAATAGAGGCAAAGTCCCCACCCACCGCTACAGATTCCTCCTCGACAGCAGCCAGGGCAGTAGCCATTGCGGTGCAGACAGGGGGCACAGATGGCAATGGGGCAGTTGGGGCACTGTCTGGAACCCCTCAGGGAGGGAGTCCATAGGAGAGATGGTTCTACTCACCTCCACAGCTGCAGCAACCTCAGCTGACTCCAAACAATGAACGTCAGCAGGGGAGTCAACGGAACATCCAGAACCAGTGACCCCCTTCATGGTTTTAAAGGGAGTCCCTTCCCGCTCGCCAATGAGGTACGGGTGCTGGGTTCGTGCTCCCCGCTTACGGCATCTCCCCAGCACAAGCTCCCAGCTCCCCAAAGAGGGGGACTGGCCAGCTGGTTCAGGGCCTGGGAGCGAGGGCAATGACGGGAGGGCAAGGGAAGACAAGGGCTGGGCAACAGAGAAAGGAACAAACTCCCCCTGAGGCAAGCCCCGCTAGAATCCTGCTACCGGCCCTGCCACCCTCTCCTCCATGGGCCCCGGTCTACTACCTGCCTCAGCGGTGGGGCACGCACGCTCATCTGAACACATCAGAGGGGCCTACCCTAAGAGCTGAGCGGAGTTGGCAACAGTCATGGATGGAGGAGGCGTGACCCCAGGGACCGGGCGATCATAAAGCCGAGGCCTTTCCAAGTATCGGGGGTCCCTGATGCCCCTCCAAACCGGGTCAGGGGGCAGTCCCTCTGGACATGCCCCGCCACCTGGCACAGAAAGCATCGGGCCACACCTCCAAAGCCTCCCCATCACGTGCTGCTGGCAGAACTTGAACCTGCACCTGCAGGAGGAATGACAAAACGTGGCGGAGAGCGGGGTCCTTACAGCCCAACGAAAGGGGGCTGAGGACGGACAGGGGCCTCCCCAGGGTGGAGAAGAATGGCAAAAGGGCGGTATTGGGGAGGAAGGGAGGAACAGAAGAGAAAACCACCCATACGCCCAGGTCCTCCAAAGGCTCGAGGGGGACGTGAATGACCCCCACTGCCAAGCCCCTTTCCACTGCCTCCTGGGCAGCAGCCTCCGACGGCAGGAAGAGCTGTACCTTCCCAAACATCTTAGAGGTGGCCACCACGACCATGGACCCCACCACCTACCCCAACGCCTGGACATAGGTTTCCATGTGGGGCGAGGCCGGCACCAGGAGGCAACGCATCCCGTGCTCCCTGGTGAGAGTGGGAAAGGGGCCCAGGCAGCCAGGACTGGTACTCTGGGAGGCAGCGAGCAGAGGGGTCGCAGCCACCCAAGCGTACGCCCTGGGGGCCGAGGGAGCGGCACCCCCCAAGCTGGTGGAGGGAACAACGGGCAAGGGAGAAAATGGAGCTGCGGCCGTTGACGGGGCCGCAGCGGGAGAAGGAACCACTGCCATAGGGGGGTTCACCTTCCGGGCAGCGCCTTTGCCCTTCTTCGTCCCCTGGCCTTTCCCACTGGCCAAGGGAGCGGTTTCAGAGGTGGAGGCAGTCAAGGTTGCGGCAGCAACAGCGGAGTCTAGGGAGCCCCTATCTGTGCCTGCCAGTGCCTCAATGGTAGCAATGGCGGGCAGCCTGGCAGCGGCAGTTGAGGCGGCCATCGCAAGGAAGGGTATGGGGAGGGAGACCGAAAGGGAACTGAAGGGGCTTCCAGGGAAGTCCCACCCCCAGAATCACCCACCACAGAAAGGGAGGGAAGGGAATAGCCACTGGGGCAGGGTAATGGAAGGAAGGGGAGGGAGGAATGGGAAGGGCAGAGGAGGGAGGGGAAGAGCAG
>NW_022059977.1:0-28932 GCF_007399415.2 Gopherus evgoodei | reverse complement strand
CATGATTTTATAGACCCTTATCATATCCCCCCTTAGTCATCTTTTCTCCAAGCCAAAAAGTCCCAGTCTGATTATTCTCTTCCCATATGGCAAACACTCCATACCCGTTTCTGAACCTTTTCCAATTCCAATACATCTTTTCTGATATGAGGCAACCGTATCTGCAAGCAGCATTCAGGAGATGGGCATTCCATGGATTTATACAGTGGCAATAAGATTTTCTCTCTTATTATCTGTCCCTTTCTTAATAATTCCCAACATTCTGTTTGCTTTTTGCCGACTGCTGCACATTGAGTGAATGTTTGCAGAGAACAATCCACAGTGACTCCAAGATCTCTCACTTGAGTTGCAACAGCTATTTTACATCCCATCGTTTTATATGTAGAGTTGGGATTATGTTTGCCAATGTGCATCACTTTGCATTTATCAACATTGAAATTCATCTGCCATTTTGTTGCCCTTTCATCCAGTTTTGTAAAATCTCTTTTTAGTTCCTCACAGGTTGCTTCACATTTAACTATCCTCTGTAGTTTGGGATCATCTGGAAATTTTGTCACCTCGCTGTTTAGCAGATCATTTATCAATATGTTGAATAGCCCCGTGCAAACACCACTAGTTACCTGTTTGTATCCTGAAAACTGACCATTTAGTCCTACCCTTTGTTTCCTAGTTTTTAACCAGTTATTGATCCAGGTGAGGATCTTCCAGAGGTGAAAGTAAGCCGGTCCGGTCCAGTATGGGATACCGGCAAGAGCGGGTACGCTGTGCTAGCCTGGCCCAGCTTCCCCAAGCTGGTGATTTAAAGGGCCCAGGGCTCCCTACAGAGGCCAGAGCCCTGGGCCCTTTAAATCGCTGCCTGAGCCCCCCTGCCGGAGCCCTGGGGTGCAAATCACTGCCGTGGACGCTGCTCTCTCCCGCACCACGAACACAGACCAGAGGCGGCGGGAGCTTCCTTACAACGTGGGGGGGCACTGTTGTCTGAACTGTGGTGCTGCCATGACACCCCTTCCCCACCCCTCCCCTGAAACCACACCCACAGAACACCTCTTCCCCCCAAGACTCCACCCTATCCCCCTCCATCATTTGTCCTAACAGCCGAAAAAGAGTGGTGGGGCCATGGCCCTCTAACCCCCTGTTCCATCAGCCCTGATACACAGCTAAGCAGGCAGCTGCATGTGTGTGACAAGAGGCTGCTGTGCTGAGCTGAGCCAGTGAGGGAAGCAGGGGCTGATGTTGGGGCTGTCCCCTGCCCCCTGCCTGGTTGCTTGCAGCAGCTGTCTGAAATTAGAGACAGTGTACCCACACACTCCCTCTCCCCACACAAACACAGTCTCTCCCACACACACACTCTCTACCCCACCAAGCACACTGCAGTGGAAAAGCAGCTGGAAATCTAGTAGGATTCCCATGGAACAATGGGATAGAGAAACCTGCATCATGTGATGCTCTACCAGCCCAGGAGGCATTGCAAACCCTTCCCAAAACACCTGTAGCCAGTTGCACAGCTATGCACAGCGCCCTGCTCTCTGTGACCATCCAAGAGTCTAGCCTGGATGTGCTCTGGTAACACAAGCGGCCTAGTGTGGCCATGCAACAGCTGTTTAATTAAAACACTTTAAAGCCACATTACCAATAGTATAGACACAGCTTGAAAGCAAGACAAGACCCAGCTCTCTTGAAACTGGAGGACTACAACTTCTTCTGTAGTTGACAGGATTTGAACTTGCACAGGGATCCCCCCAGGGGATTTCTAGCTCATCCCCTTAACCACTCAGCCACAACTACTTGCTCAAGATGTGTCTCTCACTACACTCTAGTTCTATTCTCATTGAGTGATCAATTCCAGTTGTTTCCTCAGACCAGCTTCCACAACACACACACTGCTGTGCCATTGTGTAAGTGTGTCCATGGCTGAACTGCAAGAATTCCTGCTCATTTCCCTTCTGGCAGGAGCACGAGGAGAGTGTGTTTGTGGTCAATGATGTTCCTGTAGATTGTTGTCCATTTCCTGCCTTGATCATTCAGACAGTTCCTTTACCATCATATCCCCAGCACATCAGGGATTGCAATAGCAGGGGGCAGGTTTTCTCTGGGGCACTGAGATTTGTCAGGGGGTTGGTGGCTCCTTTCTTTCCTCAACCTGGAGTAAACTCGGCTTTTTATTCCATCCTTGATGTTTCAAGGAATAACAAGAGACGACTGAGGAAAGAGATGGACAGGGCGAGTCTCAGGGGAGGGCCAGAGAGGTGTGGGTGGTGGACAGGGCAGAGAGGTGGAGAGGTGTGGGTGGTAGAGAGGTGCAAGTGATGGGCAGAGCTGGTCTTAGGGGAGGGGGCAGAGAGGTTTGGGTAGAGTGAGTCTCAGGGGAAGGGCATAGAGGTGGGGGCAGCAGGCAGACCTTGGGGTAGGGGTTGGAGAGGCACAAGGAGGCCTTCGGGGAGGAGAGGAGCAAGCAAAAGGTGGACTAGCAGGCCTCAGCCAAAGAGGAAGAGCAGGAGTGGGAAGTGGCCAAATGAGAGTGAGAGCAGAGCACAGGTGGGGCCTCAGAGGGAGGAGAATGAGTCAAGGGGGTGGAGTGGACAGAGATGCCCAGAGGATTCAGGTTGCCTGAGGCAAAACAATTTTGGGGGCCCCTTCCATAAAAAAAGTTGCAATACTATAGAATGCTATATTCTCATGGGATCCATGCAGGGCCTGGGCTAAATTACCCCACTTGCCCCCCCTCTGGGTGACTGTGCCCTCAGCCTCTCCTCGTAAGTTCGCTGCCCCCTAATCATTTTTGTTGCCCTCCCTAGACTCTCTCCAATTTGTTTCTGTAGTGGGAGGGCAAAAACTGGATGCAATGCTCCAGATGTGCCCTCATCAGTGCCGAATAGAGGGGAATAATCATTTCCCTCGATCTGTTGGCAATGCTCCTACTAATCCAACCCAGTATGACCAATTACCCATATTGAATGCAGGCCCAGCAATATTTGATCAGTTGGTTCCTGTCCATTCAGGAGGTTCTTTCCTACCTATTCATAAAGAATGAAGATGCTCTAAGCAGAGAGGAGAGAGCTGTCCCGTCCCTGTAGTTAATCCATCTCCCCGAGAGGTGGTAGCTATGTCACTGGGGGAAACTATGTGGTTGGGTGTGCAAGATGTGGTGTCTCCATGCATCTATAAGTTTAATCAAACCCCATTTTTAAAAGCACTGTGGTCTGGGAAAAGAACAGGAGATCTCTGAGGCAGGGCCTTTCCTTCAAAATCTTTAAGATCACTGACTTACTTCTATAGCAATCATGCGGGTGTAGCTCAGTGGTAGAGTGTTTGACTGCAGATTAAGTGGTTCTTGGTTCAAATCCAAGTGCCTCCTTACAAACCTCTTCTGTCAACCAAAAAAAAAAAAGCATTTTCAGTATGTTCAGGAGCTCCACTAAATAGGGATCACTAAAATGAATGGCAACACCCAATATTTTCCTCTGCAAATGCATAAAAACCTAGCAAACATGTGACTCCACTGAAATCAGTTCCAATCCTCTAAAGGATTAAAGAATCCTTACTGAGGTTGCAGGAAAAAACCATCCCAATGTGCAGAAAGAATAGTAAATATGGCAGGCGACCAGCTTGGCTTACCAGTGAAATCCTTGCTGATCTTAAACGAGAAAAAGAAGCTTACAAGAAGTGAAGATTGGACAAATGACCAGGGAGAAGTATAAAAATATTGCTCAGGCATGCAGGAGTGAAATCAGGAAGGCCTAATCACACTTGGAGTTGCAGCTAGCAAGAGATGTTAAGAGTAAGAAGAAGGGTTTCTTCATGTATGTTAGTAATATGAAGAAAGTCAAGGAAAGTGTGGGCCCCTTACTGAATGAAGGAGGTAACTTAGAAGACAGAGGATGTGGAAAAAGCTAATGTATTCAATGCTTTTTTTGCCTCTGTCTTCACAAACAAGGTCAGCTCCCAGACTGCTGCATTGGGCAGCACAGCATGGGGAGAAGGTGACCAGCCCTCTGTGGAGAAAGAAGTGTTTTGGGATAATTTAGAAAAACTGGAGACCAGCACAAGTTCATGGGGCTGGATGCGCTGCATCCCAGGGTGCTAAAGGAGTTGGTAGATGTGATTGCAGAGCCATTGGCCATTATCTTTGAAAACTCATGGTGATCGGGGAAGGTCCCGGATGAAAAAGGCTACTGTAGTGCCCTTCTTTAAAAAAGGAAAGGAGGAGGACGCGGGGAACTACAGGCTAGTCAGTGTTACCTCAGTCCCTGGAAAAATCATGGAGCAGGTTCTCAAGGAATCACTTCTGAAGCACTTAGAGGAGAGGAAAGTGATCAGGAACAGTCAGCATGGATTCACCAAGGGCAAGTCATGCCTGACAAACCTAATTGCCTTGTATGAGGACATAACTGGCTCTGTGGATGAGGGGAAAGCAACGGATGTGTTATTTCTTGACTTTAGCAAAGCTTTTGATATGGTCTCCCATAGTATTCTTGCCAGCAAGTTAAAGAAGTATGGGCAGGATGAATGAACTATAAGGTGGATAGAAAGCTGGCTGGATCATCAGGCTCAACGGGTAGTGATCAACGGCTCCATGTCTAGTTGGCAGCTGATATCAAGCGGAGTGCCCCAAGGGTAGGTCCTGGGGCCAGTTTTGTTCAATATCTTCTTTAATGATCTGGAGGATGGTGTGGACTGCACCCTCAGTAAGTTTGCAGATGACACTAAACTGGGAGGAGTGGTAGATATGCTGGAGGATAGGAATAGGATACAGAGGTACCTAAGGCAAATTAGAGTACTGGGCCAAGAGAAACCTGATGAGGTTCAACAAGTACAAGTGCAGAGTCTTGCACTTAGGACAGAAGAATCCCATTCACTGTTACAGACTAGGGACCGAATGGCTAGGCAGCAGTTCTGCAGAAAAGGACCTAGGGGTTACAGTGGATGAGAAGCTGGCTATGAGTCAACAGTGTGCCCTTGTTGCCAAGAAGGCTAACGGCATTCTGGGCTGTATAAGTATGGACATTGCCAGCAGATCGAGGGATGTGATTATTCCCCTGTATTCGACATTGGTGAGGCCTCATCTGGTGTACTGTGTCCAGTTTTAGGCCCCACACTACAAGAAGGATGCGGAAAAATTGGGAAGAGTCCAGTGGAGGGGAACAAAAATGATTAGGGGGCTGGAGCACATGACTAATGAGGAAAGGCTGAGGGAACTGGGCTTGTTTAGTCTGCAGAAGAGAAGACTGAGGGGGGATTTGATAGCTGCTTTCAACTACCTGAAAGGGATTTCCAAAGAGGATGGATCCAGACTGTTCTCTGTGGTACCTGATGACAGAACAAGGAGTAAAGACCTCAAGTTGCAATGGGGGAGGTTTACGTTGAATATTAGGAAAAAACTTTTTCACTATAAGGGTGGTGAAGCACTGGAATGGGTTACATAGGGAGGTGGTGGAATCTCCTTCTTTAGAGGTTTTTAAGGTCAGGCTTGACAAAGCCCTGGCTGGTATGATTTAGTTGGGGATTGGTCCTGCTTTGAGCAGTGGATTGGACTAGATAGCTCCTGAGGTCCCCTCCAACCCTGATATTCTATGATTATATGATTAGATGCACTAATGGTCTCTTCTGGCCATAAAGTCGACTAATTTATGAAAACCTGAGTGTAGCATTGGGAGCAGCATCTGATGTTTTCCTGTCTAGCCGGCTTGCTGCCTCGAACGAACGCTCCTTGAGTGGGGTGATCCACAGAGAGTAGTTCAAACCTCCAGAGTGCCTGGCCAGGGGCAGGACAGTAGCACAGCGAGGGAGGGGTGTGGCAGTGACATCACAAAGGTCTTTTCGCAGGACCCCAGACTATTGGTCAAAGGTGGTGGGGAGGTGGTGACCTCACAGAGAGATGCTGACATCAGCCAGGCAGGACAGGGGCAAGGGACCAGGGAGACCCCTGTGGCTTTGCTTCAGCAAGTCTCCTTCTCCAGGTCTCTGAGGACTGAGAGTATTCGGGTTCATGGCCATGAGTGCCAGGAGGAACCTCTTTAGAGTTTTCTCCTTTCCCTGTAGTGATTTTACTAGAGACCAGCCGTCCCTGTTTAGAAGGTAAGAGCCTCCTGGAGGTTTGAAACCTGTTCAGTCTGATCCATCTGGTGACAGTTGAATTCTAGGCATGGAAAACACGAGCTTAAGGAGGCAGAATTTTATTGCACACCTGGGATTTTGTCCCTTAGAATCGCTGAGGACATTAGGGTTTGTCCTTTTTGTTTCACCTTTTCCTCCCTCCCTCCCTCCCTCCTCTTCATCTCTTGCTTCTTTTCTCCTTTCTCCTGTTCCCTTCCCAACAACAAGAGGTGTGTGTGTGTGTACGTGTTGTGGGGGAGTGCTCTGCAGCTTCCACTGTGGGAGGTCCACCCAAAAATGTGGGGCTGAAATAGTGCTCAGGCAGTGATCCCCACCAGTGACCTGGGCCATCCTTTGGGCTCCCTGGTGAGAACCCTCAGCCTCCCGTCCTTAGTCTCTACCCTGATTGGCTGAGCAGGAGGTTATTGACAGGGAGGAGACTCAGATCCTTGTTGTTCTCTTTTAAGACCAAGGAAAAAAGTCAGAACCAGTTCTATGTTTCATGAATTTTGCTGCTTCTCTGCATTAATTGTCTCTGAGCAGTTCATGATTCTAACATTGCAGTTCTCAAATATTTGCTAAATAATTCTGTGCACTGTTGTTGGTCTGGAGTTCATCTGAGAGCACTTTATTCAGGTCATTCAATGTCTGAAATTCAAGATCCGAGGGTTAGTTTGAAAATCTGGGCTCTTGGATCCTATTCCCAACTCTGCCGCTGACAGGCTGGGTGACCTAAGACAAGTCAATTCTCCTTTCTCAACCTTAGCTTCTCCCTCTTTCAAGTAGGAATAATAATGATCCGCTCCTACCTACCTCATGGTGGGTGGAGGATGGGGATCCATCGGAGAGTGTCACTAGGAGTAGGGCATAATATGAGGTGTCCTATCACGTTTACTCAGAGCAGATTAACACATAATATAATAGCTGAAATAGTCTATTTGATCTGTATTTTTTTATTTTGAAATTGTTAAGAGCAGCAATGACTTAGCTCAGATTGAAGCATTTTACCTAATTTTTGAGATCTAAGTGTCTCCTCTTTGTGTGTGATGAGACAATTTAACACACTGTGATGAACAGGAGATGCTTTTGTTTTGTAACAAAATCTTTTTGCAAAGAACTTTCATCCCACTTGTTATGATTTCAAGAAACAAACTGGTTTAATCTGAATGAAATTCTCTGACAGAAATGGTTTCAATGAAATTTCCCCATCTCGATTCCTGAGCTCTATCCCTGCCTCGGGGACAAGGGGTTTTTGTTTGTTAGGAGTCAGGGCTGGTGGCTTCTCTTTCTGGTTCTGCCACCGTCTTGCTGTGTAGAGCCTTGGGTAGGTCACTTCCCTTCTCTGGACCTTAGGCTCCTCCCCATCTGTCCAATGGGAACAGGGACAATTCTCAAACTCTGGGCAGTTTAGAGTCTGAGTGAGATAAGGGGCGTTAAAGCCCTGTGTGAAGGAGAAAGGGGAGTTTCACAGTGTTTAACACCAATGAATTCTAAAGTTTGCTAAAATGTCTACTCTGTGGAAACAAGAAATGGTCGGGGACAAACTTTTTAATCACTGCCCTTTTTAAAGCCCATTCAGGGATTAGAGTCCCTATCTTTTAGGTACCTGGGGTTCTTTGCCAGCAGAAGAGAAGAGGTTCCTGCCTCCATTTTTGTGGCCTTAACAATCCAGGTGTTGTGCCCCAGTTCTCGTCTGAGATCCCTGAAAAAGAACATCTTCCCATCCATGAACAAGACAGTCCTGTAGGACATTCTCACAAGTGAACGAGGGAAATGCGGTCCAGTTGCACTCAGTGTAATGTGGGCACAGAGCTGGTTGAAAGCCCAGACTCCAGGAGCCCTTCTCCAGGTTTGGCTGTCCAACGGAGAGGCTGTACCTAGTGGGTCCAGCAGGGATCAGTCTGGGGTCCAGTACTATTCAATATTTTCATGAATGATTTGGAAAATGCAGTGAAGACCATACTTCTAAAATTTGCAGCTGACACCAAGCACTTTGGAGCACAGGATTGGAATTCAAAACTCTCATAACAAATTGGTGACTTGGTTTTCTTGAGTCAAACTCCGTGGCTGGGTCCTTCTCTCTAGATTGGGCAGAAGTGAAACTCCAGAGCCAAACACTCCTCCTGGGCAGTGAGCTCCTCCCTTGATTGGTCAGATGTTGCTTAGCACTGTCAGAGCAGCTTTTGCTGGGGGATTCTCCCAGCACTTTCCAATAGCGGGAAAGTATGAAATCCCCATTTGACTGCTGGGGACAGAGCCCTAGGGAGGGAGCAACTTGCCCAAAGTCTCACAGAAAAAGGAAAACAACCGGTAGTGGAACCAATAGGAAACCCAGCAATGGAACTCTGGAGTCCTGGGGGTGTGCTAGGATGACCAGATGTCCCGATTCTATAGAGACAGTCCCAATTTTGAGGTCTTTTTCTTATCTAGGATCCTGTTACCTCCTATCTCCTCTCCTGATTTTTCACACTTGCTGTCTGGTCATCCTAGGGTGCGCACGTGTGGGTCCCAGCTGCTCCCTGCCCCCCTCATTGAAGCAGATGTGCAGGGTTACTGCCCTGGGAACTGCAGGGCATCAGTGGACATGGGGTTGGCTAGAGGTAGGCTCTGGCTGCAGGCAGGACAAGGGGTGCGGGGCTGGCTGGAGACAGGGGTGTGTGGGACAGGCTGGCTGACTTCAGGCAGGGATGCAGCGGGGTGCGGCAGGGGTTGGTAGGGCTGGAGATATAGGAGTGCAGGACTATCTGGCTTCAGGCAGGGGGTGCAGCAGGGGTTGGCTAGAGCCAGGGCAGGGGGTGAGGCATTGGCTGCAGGCAGGGCTGGGGGTGCAGTGCTGGTGCAGGCTGGGGGTGTGTGGGGGCTAGCTGGCTTTGGGAAGGTCCACAGGGGGTGCGACAGGAGTTGGCTGGAGAGAGGCCAGGGGGTGTGTCAGGGGCTGGCTGCAGGGCTGGCTGTAGGCAGGGCAGGGAGGATGCAGCAGGTGCAGGTAGGGTAGGGAGAGCTGGCCTGGCTGCAGACAGGGGCTGGCTGCAGGCAGGGCATGGGACAGGGCTAGTGCAAGAATGTTTTGCGCCCTAGGTGAAACTTCCACCTTGTGCCCTCCCCCCCGTGTCCCTGCCCTGAGATGCCCCATCCATGGCAGCTCCCCCCTCCACCCTGAGGCTCCTCTCTTGTGGCAGGATCCTCGCTCTGCCCTGTGGCACCTCTCTCAGCCCAGCTCACCCCTGCTCCGAGCACGAGCACCCCGAGCACACCGTCACCGCTTCACTTCTCCCGCCTCCCAGGCTTGCAGCACCTAAGTTTGCCAGTAAGTCAAGCACCCTCCTCTGAGCCACAGCAGCCCTGACAGTTGACAACAGAGGCACCTTAACCCCTGAGTGTCTTCAATGTGTCCCTCTCAGGGGTCCAGCTCCGATCACCAGATACTTAGGGTATGTCTATACTACCTGTCGAATCCGTGGGCAGCGATCGATCCAGCAGGGGTCAATATATCGCGTCTAGTGTAGATGCAAGACATCGAGTGCTCTCCCCTCGACTGCTGTACTCCAGCTCGGTGAGAGACGCAGGCAGAGTCTACGGGGAGCTGCAGCAGTCGACCCACCGCGATGAAGACACCACAGTAAGTTGATCTAAGTACACTGACTTCAGCTACGTTATTCATGTAGCTGAAGTTGCGTAACTTAGCTCGATTCCCTCTCCTAGGGTAGACCAGGGCTCAGAAAAATCCCAGCTCCTCTCTGCCCAAAGCAATGGTACCTCCCAAGTTACCAGTTTTACTGGTATCACACACAGCACTTGAGCACAGTTATCGAACAAACAGAAATTTCTTTACCAAGGGACAGAGATTTAAACAGAAACAAATGTGAGTGATGGAAACCAACCGTTACCAACAAAACAAAATCACGAAATGCAACTGACACTTTTTAATAGCTCCCTTCCCTAGCTAAGTAGACTGAAGTGTGAGGTGACAGTCTATTGCAGTGATAGCTAGTCCCTAGGAGCCATGGCCCTGCCTTTCTTGAAGAACCGCTGGTCAGCAGTGATCTCCTTGGTGAATGGACCCAGAGTGTTTCTCTCCACCCTGTCATAAACTGAATCAGTCTTTTGTGTATATTCACAGAATGGACCATTTCCTCATTGTCATATTGTCCTTTTCACTTCCACAGGGTTTCGATGTCTATAATTTGTGTTTGATAGTTTTCCATTGGCTTTTCTGGGCTGGTGCAAAGGTTGACAATGCAGCAATACATCAGATAGCTGGCTAGTAAGGGACGGGTGACAATTTCCTCCCATTTGAATGGACTGTCCCCAACAAGACCTGTGATTGGGGTGACTCACTTTCATGACAATAGCATGTGGGCCTAATTTTCCATATACTTACATGACTCCTTCAAGAGGACTCATACACACCTCTTGCAGTGATCTGGAGTAACAATAATTTACAAGCTTTCACTAGAGATCTCACTGCTAAGCTTCCTGGATAAATACCATAAAAATCAGTGTATTAGGTGTGATGAGTTTGTCAGGTCTGAGACAGGAGATTCTTCTGAATTACTTTGACCACGTTGCCAACTGCCACCAAAGAGCTTTTATCACACATGCATTGAGCTATACAGTCACACACTGATAGAACAGAAAGGCCAACACAAAAAATAGAGAGAGGAACAATAAAATACTAAAATGACAATGGTTGGAATTCAACATTTCTCTCAGCAACTTAGGAGGTGTACACATCTGCAGGGCACCACCAGCGCTGCAACTCCCTGTTTGCAGCGCTGGCCGTACTCCCGTTTTGTCTCGGGTGTAGAGAATCCAGCGCTGGTGATCCAGCGCTGGTAATCAAGTATAGACACTTACCAGTGCTTTTCTTGACCTCCGTGGAATAAGCAGGTATCCCAGCATACCTGAGGAAGCCTCTGGTAATCAAACTGGTCTCCTTCCCCAGCTTGCTCTCGCGTTCCCCGAACCCCGAGCAAGCACGTCTCCTTCCCTGAGGTTTGCTGGGTGGTTCGGGGAACGCGAGAGCAAACCGCGGCGAAGCTGGTCTCCTTTCCAGGTTTGCTCTCGCGTTCCCCGAACAAGCAGGTCTCCTTCCCTACGGTTTGCAGGGTGGTTCGGGGAACGCGAGAGCAAACCGTGGCGAAGCTGGTCTCCTTTCCCGGTTTGCTCTCTCGTTCCCCGAACCCCCGAGCAAGCAGGTCTCCTTCCCTGCGGTTTGCAGGGTCTTTGGACTGATGGGCACTAAGAGCTTTTCCCTCAGTTGAACCAGGTGATCTGATACCTGGTTCAGCCCTCCATACTAGCAGCTCTCTCACATATAGGGAGATGGGTCAAAATTGGAACTGATGTCATGACTCACTTCCCAGAGGGGATCAGTCTGTCTAAGGCTGTGTCTACCCTTCAAACACTGAAAATATTCTTCTGACAACTTAACGTTGTCTACACTGGGGCTTAGGTAACATTAACTACTTCTCTCAGGATTTTTCACACCCCTGAGAGATGTGGCCATGTCAACATAGGTCTTCAGCATAGACCACCCTTTAGATGTCTTTTTGATATGAAAGGCAATGGACTTCAGCCTTTTCCTTGGTATTTGATGGTTGACAACTGCAGCTTTCCTACCTGCTGGATACATCCTATGACAAATGTCAGGCCTCTCCTTTGCAAATTAGAGAAGTGGGGAAGTCAGTGACCCTTACAGTGTAAGTGGGTAAAAACTTATACAACTTGTCTCCTCGAGTACTTTTCCTTTTAATAGAAATTGACTTTGAAGCTAAGCAAAATATGTTCTATCTGAAATACAAAAAAATAAAATCTATACAGGCCCAATATTCTCTTATACACTCTAACACCTATTCTCCCACCCCAACCTTTGGAGTGAGGTTTTCTACCAGAACTCCCTACACTACAGTGGGTAAATTAAATCAAAGTAACTTTTGAAGATTAGCCATCATTTCCTGTACAACTAAAAAAACAAAAAAAAAGACAACTTTCAGTTTTCCAAAATAATTCAGATTATCAATTAGTCTCTTACTCTTTAACCAATAACCACCTATAATTTCATTTTCATTGGTAACAATAACATATTCAAAAATCACAAATTCTTGTCATATATGTTAGTTTTCTTTTAATCCCCATTGCCAACAACTGAACCTTGGCTCAAGTTGTGGTTTGTCCCAGCACTTCTGAGAGTTCATATCTCTCTGGTTCTTCTGCCATACGTGTTGGTGGAAGGCGTCTCCTATGTGAGAATGTTTGCATCCTGAGGAAAAATACCTCTCTTGTCACACTTTAAATCTTTCCAAATCTCTCCAGTCATAGCGATTCTGGCATAGGATTAAATAAATCAAAGCATCATCTCCAAGCACGGACAACTGAGAACACTTCATTACATGACACTTTGAGAAGTGGAGGGGTAGAATGTGATGACGATAAAGTCTGCCTGGCTCAGACAAAAGGTAACAGTTCTGCCGTGATGGGGAAGGAGGGAATCTCTGAGTCACCCCATCTCCTTCCAAGTATCAGAGGGCTACAGCTGTGTTAGTCCAGCTCTGTACAAAGTGACAAAGAGTCCTGTGGCACCTTGCAGACTAACAGACGTATTGGCGCATAAGCTTTTGTGGGTGAATCCCCCCTTAATCAGATGCATGTAGTGGAAATTTCCAGAGGCAGGTATAAATATGCAAGCAAGAATCAGGCTAGAGATTCTCTGACGGCTCACATGGGCTCAGTGGGAAGACAAGGTTTTCCCACACTCACTGCTTCCATTGGGTCGCTTACCTGTGTGGATTCTCTGATGTCTAGAAAGGTGAAAGCTGTGAAGGAAGCTTTTCCCACACTCCCGGCATTCATAGGGCCTCTGCCCTGTGTGGATTCTCTGATGGTTAGTAAGGCTTGAGCTGCGAGTGAAGCTTTTCCCACACTCCCGGCATACATAGGGCCTCTCTCCTGTGTGGATTCTCCGATGCCCAGTAAGGTGAGAGCTGGTAATGAACCTTTTCCCACACTCACTGCATTCAAAGGGCCTGTCCCCTGTGTGGATTCTCTGATGTCTAGAAAGGGCTGATCTTTCAATGTAGCTTTTCCCACACTCACAGCATTCATAGGGCCTCTTCCCTGTGTGGATTCTCCGATGAACAGAAAGGGATGATCTGTGAGGGAAGGTTTTCCCACACTCACGACATTCATAGGGCCTCTCTCCTGTGTGGATTCTCTGATGTTGAGAAAGGGCTGATCTGTGAGTGAATTTTTTCCTACAGTCACGGCATTCAAAGGGCCTCTCCGCTATGTGGATTCTCTGATGTTGAGAAAGGGCTGATCCTTCAGTGAAGCTTTTCCCACACTCATGGCACTCATAGGGCCTCTTCCCTGTGTGGATTCTCTGATGTTTAGAAAGGTCTGATCTGTGAATGAAGGTTTTCCCACACTTACAGCATTCAAAGGGCCTCTCGCCTGTGTGGATTCTCTTATGATCAGCAAGACTTGATTTGTAAGTGAAAGTTTTCCCACACTCACGGCATTCATAAGGCCTCTCCCCTGTGTGGATTATCTCATGTCTAGAAAGGGTTGATCTTTGAGTGAAGCTTTTCCCACACTCACGGCATTCATAGGGCCTCTTCCCTGTGTGGATTCTCTGATGTCTAGAAAGGTGAAAGCTGTGAAGGAAGCTTTTCCCACACACACTGCATTCATAGGGCCTCTCCCCTGTGTGGTTTCTCTGATGCTGAGAAAGGGCTGATTTGTTAGTGAAGCATTTCTCACACTCATGGCATTCATAGGGCCTCTCCCCCCTGTGGATTCTCTGATGAACAGAAAGGGTTGAGCTGCGAGAGAAGCTTTTACCACACTCACAGCATGTACATTTCTTCTTTCCCATGAGAATTTCCTGCTGTGCTGTGGTTTCCTTGATGCTCTTCTGAGTTCCCCAGCAGAAAATATATTTAACCATTCTCTCTCCTGGCTGGTTTTCCTGCTCTCCTTCTGGTCTGTGCTGAATCTCAAAGGAGTTTCCCTGCTCATGACTCCTGGACACATTCCTTTTCGATCTTTGCGAAAATGCTCTGAGTTTATCCACTTGCTCGACATTTTCCTTCTGAAAATTCTGCTCCTCTTTCTCACCTATCACTGCATCACCTGCTGTGATAGAGACAGAAACCTCAAACAGGGATGGAAAGGGGAAGGCCAAACCAATACAAGTCCTGGAGACAGGTCAAATAAAAACAAGAACTCAACTCCTCCAAACTCTTCCCCTAAATAGGAGAGAGGAGGGGATCAATTGGGCCTTCACATCCCATCCAAATTCAAAGGGGGAAGGAAGGAAGCCAGGGCCTGGTGTCTGCTAGGATCTACAGGAAGCCATGAGCTATGTTTACCCTGAGGATACGACCCCTGCTAGGGACAATAATGAACTGAGAGACTTCCCAAGGACTCTGTAGGGCATCCCAGATGTTTCTTTCAGGCACTTACAGATTCTGAGTTGGTTTAATGTTTCCTGACCTGTGCAGGGAGCTCTCAGGATCCATCTTTCCTCTGAACCCTGGAGGTCTGGGACCCATGGCTCTTCTCCTTGTTCCAGCTGGGAGATTATATGAGGTTTGGAAACTGGAAACCCTGCTCAGATGAAAGAAAACAAAGGAGTTCAGTTGATTTCATACGACTGTGTCATAAAAACACTCTATTAATTTAACTTCAGTGCTTAATGTGACCCAGTGTGCCTGGGGCAGTACTCACTGAAAAGGCCAAGATCAGAGCAGGCTGAAAAAGGGAGAGCAGATGCTACGAAAACTCGTGGTTAACACGAAAGTTAAACTCACCGACCAGTCACCAACTGTGCTTCTGATCCCTCATGCTGGTTATTGAGAAATTGAAAAAAGAAATCACACGGCCCCCTTTATTGCTTTCTAGTTCTCCGACTCCCAATCAGCACCTAGGTCCAGCACAGTGAGAGGTTATTTAAAAACTCTGCTTACATAAACAGTGTTCTTCTGACCCCAGAGTCAGTCACATTACCAGGTCAGTATAGGTTTGGATCTTACCCAAAATACTACAATGCCAGCCAATCCTTAGCACCTAAACTAAAGGTTTATAAGCAAGAAAGCATCTAAACTAAAGGTTTATTACAAAAGAAAGAAAGAAAAAGGGAGTTGTTAAATGGGACAGCAATCAGATATATCTATTTCTGAATGTATCTGGTTCTTAGCAGTATTGGTGAGTTTCTGGCTTGAAGGGCTGCCTGGTACACATCCACATTATTCAGTCCTTTGTTCAAGCCTTTGGTTTGTAGAGAAGTTGCTCCAGAGGTAGGAAGAGGGATTGAAGACAAAATGGAGATGATGCAGCTGCCCTTTACATTCCTTTTGCCAAGTGGCTTCTACTTCCTGTGTCCCAAACACAAACTTCACAGCACGTAGCATGGAAAAGCCTTGGAGGTCTCAGTACACAGGCATAGCCCTGCATGTCTTGCTGACTCAATAGGGGTATCCCCTTAATCCTTTCCATGGCTTTGTTGTAGGGATGATGACCCTGCATGGGCCATCGAACAGGCTGGGCAGCGTTGATGCCAATATGTCTGGGGGTGTCACTCAGAAACACTACACAAGTCTGGAATACAGATACATGCTACCTATCTGTAACTCACAATACAAAAGTAGAAACAAGATCATAATACTTGGAAAATCTTAACATTTCCATTCACACGTTACATGGCATATCAAGCACTATTTATTGCAATTTCATCATATTGGTGTTTATAATAAATTAATAATAATATAAAGTGTCTCTCAATTCCATACAGTGTCACTTAATAAACCAGTCAATTCCCAGGACCGGTTCCCCGGCTGTTTGAAGATGCCAAACACATTGTTTGTGAGGGACTGAAATCCCAACATATATGTTGGGAACACACAGACAGACCCTGTGCAAGTCTGTTCCCCTATGTTCACTCTTCTAGAAAATTATGATCAATTTTGTTCATAGTATGTGTCAGGGCCGAATCCCCACTCTGTTACTCCGAGTGCAGAAAGTGGGGGCCCGCCAGGATTCTACAAATTAATTTGTGCCACTCTAGGCTTGTATTAAACCCCCAAAGTTACAGCTTTTCTCTGACCTTGGCTTGGTAAATGCTGCCACCACCCAAACGCAAAAAAACCCCAAACCCTTGGACCCAGGAAGGAGCACTTGAGAATTCTTCCCTCTGGGGCACCCTCAAGCCCTTTCACCTCCCCTCCGGGAAAGAGCTGAGAAAGAAAACAAAGGAAATTAGCTGTGGCTACCAGCTAATCAAACAACACATATAAACTTCTTAGGACAGCAAAAAATCCAATCCTGTTCTTAAGAGGTAAATTTTATTAAAATTGAAAAGGAAAACAATACATCTGGAACTTAGGCTTTTGCTAGATTTTAAAAGAAAATTTTTTTGTAAGCACCCAAAATAGCTTTCTTGGGGGTTCAGCTTAAAGCTTACAAGCAAACAAAAGCATCTGGGATAGCACAGAGGAGATCCAAAAACCAAAATAAAAAATAAACCTGATTGTGTCTGTCTAAACATTCCCTAGCCAAATCATTTCTTCTAGGTATGGAAGATGAATTTTCATACCTGCTTCAAGCCTTACACAACATTGCTAGTCCGTGTCGCCTTCTCCGGAGAACAACAGATAAAGGGAAAGTTACTTTCCCATTTAACAAAGTTCTAGCCTTTCTATTGGCTCCTTTGCTCAGGTGCCCAATACTTTTCTTTTACCTATAGGTTCGTTAACCCTTTAGAGGTAAAGCAAGCAGAGAACTCGCACCAACAGGGATTTTACAGCCAACTGGCTGGCTGGGTATTTATAAAAGGGAGATCCCTCCCCTCCCCTTCATTTATCACTGTATGGTTTGTGAGGAATCATTTGAAAAGACAAACTACTGAATATCCTCCTGTTAAAAAGTGTAGCAACATTGTATGTAAAGTTATGAGATTTTACGGTATGATGTTACTGAAAAAGCTGCAACCCTAACCTTAAGTTCCTCAGAGACAGCAAAGCAAACAGCTGGTCAAATAGCCATTCTCCAGGAGGGGGACGGTGTGAAGATGACATTTACATTCCATCATAGGGATCACTTGAAGCTCGTACCTATGACAGCCTGTCACCATGACTCAACTTGGGACTGAATTTGTTTCTAGTACAAAGGACTGAATTATAAAAAGAGGTGAGGAAAATGCAAGAGACTCACTCTCTCTCTCCCCTTTCCCTCTGCTTTTGACAATTCCTGAAGAACTAAATGTGGGCAGCAGGGGCAGGTAAAGAGGAGTCCTGGCTGAAAGGAAAACCAGCCTGTTTCAGCAGATGGTGAGAGAAACATTTGTTTGAAATCCCTTTTGCATTGTTAAGTTAAACATTAGTTTGTGTTTTATCTTGCATTTCTTTCATAAACAATTCTGACTTTTATGCCTCATTACTTGCAGTCACAAAATCTTTTTTTTCAGTAGTCAATAATTTTGTTTCCTTTTTTTATCAAACCAGTGTGTTTGGATTGAAGTGTGTTGGAAACTCCATTTGGAATAAAAACGCTGGTGCATTGCATTTTTCACTGATGAAACATATTTCATATGAGCTCCCATTCTTCAGGACTGTGCTGGACAGGGCAAGATGCACATTTCTGGGGGAAGTCTGGGAGCAGAGAATTTTCTGGGGTTCTTCTGTGGGGTACTGTAATTTGGGAGTCACTGACTAGCAGCACTGAAAACTGTCTAGCTAGAAGTGAGTTACAGGCTGGAGACTGCGCATGAACTGCCCAGGAGTGGCTGCTCTCACAGTAGAGCAGTGTAAAAGGCACTCCAGCTTGGGGAACTGAGGTGACAGAGCTGTTCAACAGTCCAGATCATACTGTGCTTAATGTCACAGACACTTAATTTCAAAGAGTCTGCTAAAACACACAGATAGTAAATCCGCGTCCCAGAAATCAAAGTCTCCAGAGAAAGGGTAAGTCTCCCTGGCACTGCTGCTTGCTGACAGATGGGTCCAGAGACAATGAGAGAGTCTTGGGGAAGCTGGGAACAGTAACCATGGGCTGGTGGGGTTCAGTGGAGAAAGGGAACAGGAAGGGCAGGGATATTACTGAATGCAGGATCTCAGCAGAACCAAATGACAGGATAACACATATTGCAGCCCAGTGGAAAACATAATCCCAAATATATGTATAAAATGATGGGGTCTAAATTAGTTATTTCCATTGATTTATATAAGGGCAATAAGATATTCTCTGTATTACTGTCTATCCCTTTTAAAATTATTCCTAACATCCTGTTTGCTTTTTTGACTTCCGCTGCACACTGCTGGATGTCTTCAGAAAACTATCTGCAATGACAAAAAGATCTTTTTCCTGATTAGCCTAATTTTGCCCCCATCATATTGTATGTATAGTTGGGGTTATTTTTCCCAATGTGCATTACTTGATATTTATTCACATTAAATTTCACTTGCCATTTTGTTGCCCATTCCCTTAGTTTTACGAGATTTTTTTGAAGTTCTTCACAGTCTGCCTTGGTCTTAACTATCTTGAGCAGTTTAGTATCATCCGCAAACTTTGCCACCTCACTGTTTACCCCTTTCTCCAGACTATTTATGAATACGTTGAATAGGATTGGTCTGAGGACTGACCCTTGGGGAACACCACTAGTTACTCCTCTCCATTCTGAAAGTTTACCATTTATTCCTACGCTTTCTTCCCTATCTTTTAACCAGTTCTCAATCCATGAAAAGATCTTCCCTCTTATCCCATGATAAATTAATTTATGTAAGAGCCTTTGGTGAGAGACCTTGTCAAAGGCTTTCTGGAAATCTAAGTACACTATGTCCACTGGATACCCTTGTCCACATGTTTGTTGACCCCTTCAAAGAACTCTAATAGATTACTAAGACATGATTTCCCTTTACAAAAACCATGTTGAGTTTTGGGGGACGGACGGCTCTGTGGTTTGAGCATTGGCCTGCTAAACCCAGGCTTGTGAGTTCAATCCTTGAGGGGGCCACTTAGGGATCTGAGGCAAAAATTGGTCCTGCTAGTGAAGGCAGAGGGCTGGACTCAAAGACCTTTCAAGGTCCCTTCCAGTTCTAGGAGATTGGTATCTCTCTTATTTTCATTTCTTTTTTCTTTTTCTTTTCTTTGCCCCAAAATTTTTGTTCTTCTACGTTCCTGGCAATTTTATTCTTTACTATTGTTTCAACTAATTTGCCTGGTACAGACGTTAGACTTACCGGTACGTAATTGCCAGGATCGCCTTTAGAGCCCTTTTTAAATATTGGTGTTACATTAGCAATCTTCCAGTCATTGGGTACAGAAGCTGATTTAAAGGACAGGTTACAAACCATAGCTAATAATTCCCCAATTTCACATTTGAGTTCCTTCAGAACTCTTGGGTAAATACCATCTGGTTCCGGTGACTTGTTTCAGTTAAGTTTATCAATTAGTTCCAAAACCTCCTCTAGTGACACTTCAATCTCTGGCAATTCCTCAGATTTGTCACCCACAAAAGGTTTGGGAATCTCACCAACATCCTCAGCCGTGAAGACTGAAGCAAAGAATGTATTTAGTTTCTCCGCAATGACTTTATTGTCTTTAAGGGCTCCTTTTGTATCTCAATCATCCAGTGGCCCCACTGGTTGTTTAGCAGGCTTCCTGCTTTTGATGTACTTAAACATTTTGTTATTACCTTCCGAGTTTTTGGCTAGCTGTTCTTCACACTCCTCTCTGGCTTTTCTTATTACATTTTTACACTTAATTTGGCAGTGCTTATGCTATCTTCTATATACCTCACCAGGATTTGACTTCCACTTTTTAAGAGGCCTTATCTCTCACTGCTTGTTTTACATGGTCATTAAAGCACAGTGACTCTTTTTTAGTTCTTTTGCTGTATTTAGTAATTTGGGGGATACATTTAAGTTGGGCCTCTAATATTGTGTTTTTGTAAAGTATCAATGCAGCTTGCAGGGATTTCACTCTAGTTACTGTACCTTTTAATTTCTGTTTAACTAACCCCCTCGTTTTTGCATAGTTCCCCTTTCTGAAATTAAATGCCACAGTGTTGAGCTGTTCTTCTCACCACAGGAATGTTAAATGTTGTTATATTATGACCACTATTTCCAAGCGGTCCTGTTATAGTTACCTCATGGACTAGATCCTTTGCTCCACTCAGGACTAAACTGAGAGCTGCTTCTCCCCTTGTGGGTTCTTGTACCACCTGCTCCATGAAGCAGTCATTTAAAGTAGCCAGAAATTTTGTCTCTGCATTTTGTCCTGAGGTGACATGTACCCAGTCAATGTGGGGATAACTGAAATCTCCCATTATTATGGAGTTCTTTATTTTGATAGCCTCTCTAATCTGCCTTCGCATTTCATCCTCACTATCACTGTCTTTGATAGGTGCCTGATAACAGAGCCCTATTGTTATATTCTTATTACAGCACGGAATTACTATCCATAGAGATTCAATGGAACACGCGGTTTCATTTAAGATTTTTACTTCATTTGAGTCTACATTTTCTTTAACATACGGAGCCACTCCCCTCCCCACACCCCGAGTATGACCTGCTCTGTCCTTCCGGTATATTTTGTACCCTGGAACGATTGTGTCCCATTGCTTGTCCTCAGTCCACCAGGTTTCTGTGACGCCTACTATGTCAATATCTTCCTTTAATATGAGGCTCTCTAATTCACCCATCTTACTATTTAGACTTCTAGCATTTGTGTACAAGCACTTTAAAAACTTGTCTGTTTATTTGTCTGCCCTTTTCTGATGTGTCAGATTCTTTTGTGTGTAAATGCTTCCTGTCTGATCTGGCCCCTACTTTATCCTCTTCCAGCCTCTCTTCCTGACTAAACTAGAAAAATCTCTATCACTAGATTCTTCTCTAAGACAAGTCTCTGTCTCATCCACGAGCTCCTCTGCAGCCATTGGCTTTCTCCCATCTCTTAGTTTAAAAACTCCTCTGCAACCTTTTTAATGTTAAGTGCCAGCAGTCTGGTTCCACTTTGGTTTAGGTGGAGCTCATCCTTCCTGTATAGGCTCCCCCATCCCCAAAGTTTCCCCAGTTCCTAATAAATCTAAACCCCTCCTCTCTACACCATCATCTCATCCACGCATTGAGACTATGAAGCTCTGCCTGGCTACCTGGCCCTGTACGTGGAACTGGCAGCATTTCTGAGAATGCCACCATAGAGGTCCTGGATTTCAGTCTCTTTTCTAGCAGACTAAATTTGACCTCCATGACGTCTCACCTACTGTTCCTTATGTCATTGGTGCCTACATGTACCATGACCACTGGCTCCTCCCCAGCACTACACATAAATTTATCTAGATGCCTCGAGAAATCAGCAATCTTTGCACCACGCAGGCAAGTCACCATACGGTTCTCCTGGTCATCACAAACCCAACTATCCTCATCCCAGAAGAAAAGTCTGTCCTATCTCGGGGACTCTTTCTGCCCTGTCACCCCCACCAACATGATACAGTTCTGCGGCTATCTGGAAGCCTACTTTCACCGTCTCTGACTCAAAGAATACTTCCAGGACAACACTGAACAGTGCACTGATACACAGGTGCCCTCCCACCAACAGCACAAGAAGAAGAACTCCACATGGACTCCTCCTGAGGGTCGAAATGACAGTCTGGACCTATACATTGAATGCTTCCGCCGGCGTGCACAGGCAGAAATCGTGGAACAACAACATCGCTTGCCTCACAACCTAAGTCGTGCAGAACGCAATGCCATCCACAGCCTCAGAAACCACCCTGACATTATCATCAAAGAGGCTGATAAAGGAGGTGCTGTTGTCATCATGAACAGGTCTGACTACCAAAGGAGGCCTGTCAATAACCTTAGTCCCAGATTTGGACCTTAGCGTCCAAAATATGAGGGTTAGCATGAAAACCTCCAAGCTTAGTTACCAGCTTGGAGTTGGTACTGCTGCCACCACCCAAAAAATTAGAGTGTTTTGGGGCACTCTGGTCCCCCTGGAAAACCTTCCCTGGGGACCCCAAGACCCAAATCCCTTGAGTCTCACAACAAAGGGAAATAATCCTTTTTCCCTTCTCCCCTCCAGGTGCTCCTGGAGAGATACACAGACACAAGCTCTGTGAATCTAAACAGAGTGACTCCCCCCTCTCCATTCCCAGTCCTGGAGAACAGAATTACCAAGTTAATCTCTCTCTTCCCTCCCCCCTCACCCAGAGGGTATGCAAAGTCAGGCGAACAAATCCAACACACACAGATCTCCCTCTGACTTTCCTCCCACCAATTCCCTGGTGAGTACAGACTCAATTTCCCTGAAGTTTCCCAGTAAAGAAAACTTCAACAGATCTTAAAAAGAAAGCTTTATATAAAAAGAAAGAAAAATACATACAAATGGTCTCTCTGTATTAAGGTGACAAATACAGGGTCAATTGCTTAAAAGAAATATGAATAAACAGCCTTATTCATAAAGAATACAAATCAAAGCACTCCAGCAACTATATTCATGTAAATACAAAAGAAACAAACTCTTTGGTACTCACACCTTGGAAACAGAAGATTAGAAAGCAGAAATCACTTCTCCAAAGCTCAGAGAAAAGCAGGCAGAAAAACAAAGACTCAGACACAACCTTCCCTCCACCCAGAGTTGAAAAAAATCAGGTTTCCTAATTGGTTCTCGTCAGGTGCTTCAGGTGAAAGAGACATTAACCCTTAGTTATCTGTTTATGACAAGGCCGCCAGACAACTCTCCAATATCAAATTCTACAGGCCACTTCCCTCAGATCCCACTGAGGAATAAACTAAGAAACGACAGCATCTACTCAGGACACTCCCTACACTAACACCAGAAGAAATCAACATACCCCTAGAGCCCCGACCAGGGTTATTCTATCTACTATCCAAGATCCACAAATCCGGAAACCCTGGACACCCCATCATCTCGGGCATTGGCACTCTCACTGAAGGACTGTCTGGATATATGGACTCTCTACTCAGATCCTATGCCACCAGCACTCCCAGCTATCTCCGTGACACCACTGATTTCCTGAGGAAACTACAATGCATTGGTCACCTCCCAGAAAATACCATCCTAGCCACCATGGATGTAGAGGCTCTCTACACAAACATCCCACACACAGATGGAATACAAGCTGTCAGGAACAGTATCCCTGATGATGCCACACCACAACTGGCTGCTGAGCTCTGTGCCTTTATCCTCACACACAACTATTTCAAATTGGATGACAATACATATCTCCAGATCAGTGGCACTGCTATGGGAACCAGCATGGTCCCACAATATGCCAATATCTTTACGCCGACCTGGAACAACGCTTCCTCAGCTCTCGTCCACTCACGCCCCTTCTCTACCTACGCTACATTGATGACATCTTCATCATCTGGACCCAAAGGAAGGAGACTCTGGAAAAATTCCACCACGATTTCAACAGCTTCCACCCCACCATCAACCTCAGCCTGGACCAATCTACATGGAAGGTCCACTTTCTTGACACCACGGTGCAAATAAGTGATGGTCACATTAACACCACCCTATTCCAAAAACCTACCGACTGCTATGCCTACATTCATGCCTCCAGCTTCCATCCCGGACACATCACACGATCTATTGCCTACAGCCAAGCACTGAGGTACAACCGCATCTGCTCTAACCCCTCAGACAGAGACCAACACCTACAAAATCTCCACCAAGCATTCTCAAAACTACAATACTCGCACGAGGAAATAAGGAAACAGATCAACAGAGCCAGACGTGTACCCAGAAGCCTCCTACTGCAAGACAAACCCAAGAAAGAAACCAACAGGACTCCATTGGCCATCACATACAGTCCCCAGCTAAAACCTCTCCTACGCATCATCAGGGATCTACAGCCCATCCTGGACAATGACCCCACACTTTCACAGGCCTTGGGTGGCAGGCCAGTCCTCGCCCACAGACAACCTGCCAACCTGAAACATATTCTCACCAGTAACTGCACACCGCACCATAACAACTCTGGCTCAGGAACCAATCAATGCAACAAACCTCGATGCCAACTCTGCCCACATATCTACACCAGCGACACCATCACAGGACCTAAACAGATCAGCCACACCATCACTGGTTCATTCACCTGCACATCCACCAATGTAATATACGCCATCATATGCCAGCAATGCCCCTCTGCTATGTACATCGGCCAAACTGTACAGTCTTTACGGAAAAGGATAAATGGATACAAATCAGACATTAGGAATGGCAATATACAAAAACCGGTAGGAGAGCACTTCAACCTCCCTGGCCACACTATAGCAGACCTTAAGGTGGCCATCCTGCAGCAAAAAAACTTCAGGACCAGACTTCAAAGAGAAACTGCTGAGCTTCAGTTCATCTGCAAATTTGACACCATCAGCTCAGGATTGAACAAAGACTGTGAATGGCTTTCCAACTACAGAACCAGTTTCTCCTCTCTTGGTATTCACACCTCAACTGCTAGAACAGGGCCTCACCCTCCCTGATTGAACTGACCTCGTTATCTCTAGCTTGCTTGCTAGCATATATATATCTGCCCCTGGAAATTTCCACTACATGCATCTGAGGTAGTGGGTATTCAACCACGAAAGCTCATGCTCCAAAGCGTCTGTTAGTTTATAAGGTGCCACAGGATTCTTTGCTGTCCAATTATCCTTGTTTCTAATGATCAAATCTCCCATTACTAACAGCTGCCTTTTCTTAATGACTGGAGTTCCCTCCCCGGAGAGGTAACCTCAGTGCAAGGGGTTACCCCAACACCATCTGGAAGGAGGGTCCCAATTATGGGAAGGTTTCCCTCTGCTCCCATTGACTGCTCTCCTTCCTTGGGCCTTTCATCCTCCTCAACAGCACAGTGGCTATGTGGCCGGAGGTGGGAGAAATCTAGTGTTCCAGAAAGCCTCACTGACATACTTCTCTGCCTCCCTTAGTGTCTCCAGTTCCACCACCCTGGCCTCCAAAGCCTCCACGTGCTGTCTGAGGACCAGGAGCTCCTTGCACGGAATGAACACATACGCCACCCGCTCACAGAGCAGGTAATCATACATGCTACATTGAGTGCAACAAACAGGATAGCCTCCACTCTGCTGCTGGGCTTCTGCCTGCATGATCTCCTACAGCTACCTAGGTTAACAACAGGGGTTTTCTTTCAACCAAGAAGTTTGTATTATAGCTTAAATCTTTTAAAGAATGGCAAGAGAACCTCGCCCCCTTCCCACTCCCCTTCCAAACTCCCTCACCAAACTCCCCGTTAGCAGCCATGTTTGAAAAGCTCCCTGGTCACTTGCTCACTGCTTTACAAAGCAAACCCCTATCACATACCCCCCCATACCCAGCCCCTACTGAGAGTCACTCAGGATACAGGGCTGGGAGCACCCCCATGACCCAGCCCACCATCCCAGCCCCCAGCCCTGACTCCTGCAGCCCCACCCACATATGCAGCCCTCACACCCCATGCTCTGACTGTTGCACGCCCCCCACATGCTCACCCCCACCCTGAGCACCAAATATGGGAGCTCCTGCACACACGCCCCCACATTGCCATCTGCATTCCTCGCACCAAATGGGAGCTGCCCCAGGAAAGCACTCCACACTCCAACCTCCTACCCCAACCCTGAACCCCCTCCTGCATCCCAGAACCTGCACCCCAATCTCCAGCCTGCTCCTGCAGCCTAACTCCTTCCCAGACCCTGCACCCCCAGCCTTGACTCCTGCACCCTGAACACCCTGCCCTCACTGACTCCTGCACCCCCACTCACACTCCCAGCCCTTACTCCTTCACCCCTCACAAACACACCCCAGTTCCCTGCCTTCCCTGATTACTGCAACCACCCATACCCCCTGCCCCCAGACACATCCACAGCCCCTCACACACCCTCAGCCCTGACTCCTGCAACCCTTCCACACAGCCTCCTGCCCCTCCACATCCCCACCTGCATTGCTCGCATGAAACAGGAGCTGGTCCAGGTAAGCGCTTCACATCTCAACCACCTGCCCCAGCCTTGAGCCCCCTCCCACAACTTAACTCCTGGCCAGACTCTGCACTCCAACATTTTTAATATTTTTTTTTTATAAAGGGCTCTTATCCAAAGCGCTTTACAACAGTTAGCTAACGGTACAAACAGTATTTGGAAAGATCATTAGGTGGTGCACTGAGATGCTCAGCAATTTTCAAGCAGTCTGTGGAAAACTCAGACATCAAAAACAATCAAGGTATCTCACCTTATCCTCATTTACTTCCTTTTACTTATAGGAGGAGGATGAAGAAAAAAATGAAAAATGGAGGGGGGGGTGAAATAAGAGAGAATGTTCTTTTTCTTGCCTGTGTCCCAAGGAGGGACCCCTAAAATGAAGCTGAGCACATGGCCCCACTAACACTAAATTCACCACTCAGCTTCCTTCTCTGGATACCCCCAGCCAGCATTCAAGGACACACGGACTGTCTGTGTAATAAGTAACTCTGGACCAGCAGCTCTGACTCCAGCAGTCTGCTCGTTACACCCCAAGCATAATTGTGGTCCGGGTGGAGAAGGCTCAGGGTTTGAGAGGTCAGGGGTAGGAAGCTTCTGCTGATTATGCTGCACTTAACCTTCAGTTTTACTTGAGCAAACAGGAGATATTTGACACTGTGCGATACGGTTCCTGTGCTCTGTTCCCAAAGTGTTCTGCAGCAGGGGAGGGTCTCTGACAGCGTGTGTGTCACTGGCATATTGGGGTGATGCTGAAACAGGACAGAGTAGAGGTGGCGTTGTGGGGCTGGCGTGAACCATCTCTCTTCTTTTCCCCTTCCAAGAACAGAGGGGACAGGAACCCTTACCCAGCGAGGTCACATTCTCATAGTTCTCCTGCATGACATCTCTGTAGAGGGCTCTCTGAGTGGGGTTCAGCAGAGCCCCCTCTTCCCTGGTGAAATACACAGCCACCTCCTCGAAGGTCACCGGCCCCTGAAAGAGCGAGAGTCCAACACTCAGTACCTGCTGCCCCACTCACAGCCCCCCTGTACATGGGGGACAGGAGCCAAACAGAAACTCTGGGTGGATTGCAGTCAGAGTCCCACCCCCACCCTGCTCAGAGCATCCAGGAAACACCAGGGGGAGGGGACAAAGAGAGAGCCCCTCCTCTCTCCCAGCAGAGCCATCACACACCTACTAGCCACTGACTGATTCAGGAGATGGAGCCCGTAGCAGGGTCCAGGGACAGCTCCCTGGTAGGAAGCCCAACACCCTCCCCATTCTGAAGAGCTGGATGTGAAGGGAGGGGAATCTCCCTTAAGCTTCACTGGTGGGTGACCCTTCATGTCTCATAGCAACCGCTGGTTAGTCAGGTCGGGCTCCAGCACAATGAGTCTGTTCAGTTTTCCCAGCCCCATGGAGCTGGGTTATTTTCTGCTCCACAAACTTGAGCATTTCCACCGCTGAACCTCATGGGTCTGTTCCTAGAATCTAAGACACTTAAACAACTCCCAACAGGTTTGTCACACACTGTCCTCCTCCCTTTGTCCACCCTGTGCATTTCCTTCCCCGCTCCAACCTCCAAACCAGACTGTG
This sequence comes from Gopherus evgoodei, assembly GCF_007399415.2. Classification (NCBI taxonomy): domain Eukaryota; kingdom Metazoa; phylum Chordata; order Testudines; family Testudinidae; genus Gopherus; species Gopherus evgoodei. The sequence continues at coordinate 1,273 of NW_022059977.1, read as the reverse complement.
CAAATCTTCCCCATTTCCCACGTATTTGCTGCCCCTTTCCCTCCTGCCGGAACCCACCAGCAACCCACTGATAATACCCACCTGAACTGGCTCCTCTGCAGCCATTTCTCTCTCCTGTCCAATGAGAGGACGGGATGAACTGGAGCGAAATATGGACATTATTCCGCAACCTGGCAGGGTGAGAAGGGCAGTTGTGAAGGTTTCAGAACACACTAACTCATTTCACAGCATGATTCCCCCAGGCCCTTTCCCCACAGATAGACACTCTAGAGTCTGCCATGCTGAGAAAGGCTTGATCTCTGTGTACAGTGCAGACCTGGCCCCTTCTGCCAGGCTAAGCCCACAGAGACATGTTTAACCTCCCTTCTCCCTCCCCACATCCCATAACAAAGTCTCTGAACACAAGGCTAGAAAAAAGCAGAACCAAAGGAGTCACTGTGGGGGATTCCCTCTGACACTGACCCCATGGCTGCCACACCCCAGCGGGGGGAATATGGAGTCAGGAACTGGATTTTCCTCTGTCTGATTCTCATCTTTTCCACAGGAAAGTGACTCTATCCAAGGTGCAGCAATACATCTTTCTGGGCAGATTAGAGATCTGGAAATCTCTCTCCAAACTCTTCTCTCCCATTGCCCCTTTCAATCTCCCTATCCCCTCTCCCTGCCCGTCTGGTAGGAAAGTCCCATTCCTGGGTAGTTTGCTCCCCCATGGCTGGATTTTATCCTGCAATTGCTAATGGGACGAGAAATGAGGAGGGTCTGTTTGTGTGGAGTCATTTTAAGGCCAGACCCCAGCATTTTCCCTTCGTTCCTGTCAGTTATTTGGAATGTCTGGCTCAGAAATTAGTATTAACAGGGCCCAGGGCTGCCCTACGGGGCTAGGACCAGCTGGAGAAGGTCACCCCCTGGGCCAGGCAGAGAAGCGGCTTTAATTAAGGTCACTTCCCAGCACAGAACCACACTGGGGGAGAAGCAGCTCCAAGCCTGGTGTCCCAGATCACAATGGAGGCTGCAGTGTCTGACCCAGGAAGCTGAACCCCAATATCCTGAGCAGAGAGGGACAGAGCGTTTGAGCAGCTTCCCTCCTTTAGCTCTCCGGGGAGAGCAGCTAATGAGATCCCCTCCTCACAGGGAGAATTGCTGATCTCATTTGCCCCATTGTCCACCTGGAGTCATTCCTTGTCCTTCCATACAGTGACTCTGGATTAACAATGGTCTCAATGACACCAGATTTCAGAAAGAATGAGTGCAGAATGCTGTGGAAGAGACCATC
>NW_022059976.1:0-29862 GCF_007399415.2 Gopherus evgoodei | reverse complement strand
GATAGGTGCCACATCCCAACCCCCTGCTCCAGCCCAGAACCTGCACCTCATGCACCCAAAATCCCTCCTAGAGCCTGCCACTGTCCCCCTTGCACCCCAACCCCCTCCCCCAGCCCAGATTCTGCACCACACCAAAACTCCATCCCGGAGCCTGCCACCGCCCCCCCTGCTTTGTTGGCGGCTTTGTTCCAGCTGCTGGGGAAATACCACAACATTAAAGAAACCAACGGTACCAAGTCCTGCAGCGTCACCTGTGGGGTTTCCACAAGAGCATCCATGCTGAGGAGCCAGTCAGCATGTGACTGTGTGACCGGATCAAACGACAGCTGGCCGAGTTCCAGGAGATGAGGCTGCAGCTGGCTGATATGAGCAGGAGCACTGAGTGAAGGGAGAGGCAGCTCCCCTAACATTTTTGTGGCCTGCAGGGAATGGAGACAAAGCAGGGGGATGCGGGGACTCAGGGCAGGACCTGCGGATCTGATAGTGCAGGACCACAGTCGATGGAGGAGGAGAGAGAGTCCCGCAAGAGGAAGCTGCTAGTGGGAAGCAATAAGTGCAGGGTACAAACCATCCAGCTGAGAGTCACAGGAGTCTAGAAAATGAAATGGCAGCAGGTCCCATGGTGTAATGGGCAGCACTCAGGACTTTGGATCCTGGAATCTGAGTTTAAATCTCAGTGGGACCTCCTGGAGCAATGCTGGTTTCCTGCAAAGTCATGGAACTCAATGTGCTTGGCTCCCCTCTCTCAGGATGAACTAGAGTGAGTTTTTTCCCTCCTGCTGGATGACTGATGCCCACTGGAGATAGATCTTTGGTCTGGCCAGTTCAAAGGGCTGGCTGCTATAGGTTGGGGTCCTAGAACTTAACAGTCTGGCTAGAGAGCCCTGTGGGTTGACCATATGGTTGTTTCTCACTGCTTCACCTGATGTCCACAACTTTGGTCCCTGCAGCTGCCACACTCTTCCTCTTGCCCACATGGCATTCAAAGGAAGGAGTGCCAGGGCCAGGCTTCATAGTCAAGGCTAGGCAGGAGGGAGGAAGAGTCCCAGGCTGGAGCCCAACACACCTTTCCTGCTCTGGGCACCTAGAGCAGAGGCGGCTGGTGCTGACAGCTCCAAGGGAAGGCTTAAAAGCCACAGAGCAACCGAGGGCAGGGCAAGAGGAGGAGATAACCATGCCTATGTGTGGCCAGCAGACCACCACAAAGACACCCGGCCAGCCTGCTCTCTGCCATGCCAAACCCCCACTGAAGGCCACATACAGACCAGCATTCGTTCTGCGGCCAGCATCACAAGGTGGTTGGAAAGCAGGTGGGGCCTCTGACTGTTCCCACTCAAGGGGCTCCTTTTGGCGGTGGGGCAGGAGATATTTCCCCCAAGAGGCTCTTTCCCAGCTGCTGAGAAGCACAGAAGTACCTGGTGTTTGCTCTTGCGGTGAAAGGGGTTAATACGTTTAGGTGGCCTGGCTAGCTCAGCTGGCAGCACCTCTGGCTCTTACTCTGAAGGTTGAAGTTACAATTCCCTGTCTGGGTGCTTGGGGCTCCTCTTCAACAATACAACACACAATCTGCCTAAGCCCCCACCCAGTAACCTGGGGAAACTAGCCCTGGCCACTGGGTGCCTCTAAGAGGCGATACTTTCCCCACTCACACACACTGAGTGTAGAAAAGAAACTTTAAGAAAAAGGAGGAAACTCACCTTGTATTAACTTGGGAAAACACCACAATGAGGATTCATAACACAACACTATGAGCAAAACACCTGCCCCACAGTGTGCTGGGCAGTGGCCTTTTGGCCCGGGCTCTTAAATCCAGACACCAAAAGCTCTGTGGATGTGCCCCTCCCTTCACTGCACCTCACCCACAGCTACTGTCCTGGGTCAATGAAAACCCAGAGTTCACCTCTCACCTCCCGGGGGGAAAGCCCCTTTCTCCTTCCGCTGTCTGGCCACATTGCCGGTCACTTGCCGTTCCACCTTGTCACCGCTCTCCTGGCAACCCTCTCTGCTCTGGGATGTCTTGTGGTCCCACCAGGAGTGGAACAGGCTCCCTAAAAGCAGGGCCACCCAGAGGATTTGGGGGCCTGGGGCAAAGCGAGGTAGTGGACATAAAAAAAGGGGCCACCCCCTGTGGCTCTTGTACTCATTGGGTGGCGTCCGAGTCTTCAGTGGCAGCGGGTCCTTCACTCGCTCCGTGTCTTCAGCAGCACTGAAGGACCCGCCGCGGAAGTGCATCCAAAGACCCGGACCGCTGCCGGGTGAGTAAAATTTAAAAAGGCGCCTCTAGCCAGGGAAGGAATTCTCGGCCAGGGCTTGCGGGGCCCCTGCGGGGCCCAGGGTCCAGGGCAAATTGCCCCACTTGCCCCTCCACCCCCGGGCAGCCCTGCCTGAAAGTGGCGGCCACCAGAGCCCAAACAGTAGCCCCACCCCTTCCACTCAAGGCCACGCCCATGCCCCCCCTTCTCCCCAAGGCCCCGCTCCTACGCTGCCTCTTCCCCCAAGACCCCTCCTCCCGCTCACTGCTCTCCATCCCCTCCCCTCATCATTCACCCTTACGGTCATTACAAAGTGGCAAGGCAGAACCCTCCCATTTTGAAAAGTCCTGGGGTGTTGTTCCCCCCTGTTCAGGCACCCCTGGGGCCCTGCACTTCACACAGCTCTCCCTGATTTCAGCTGTTAGTGAGGGAGCCTCACTGCTAGCGCAGACTCGGCAGTTTGTTGGATGAGAGACACTGTCCCAAAGCAGGACTAATGCTCAGACCTGGTGATCAGTGATTTCAGATCTGTTGGTCTGCAGCAAGACTCTACAGTGAGTCTTAATCAGCTCTGTTATTACACAGGGACGAACAAAAGGGTGAAATGGTGCCTGGAAGCCTTAAGAAGAATCCACCCTACTGAGTACAACACTTGTCGCTACCTGCTCTCAGCTCTACAGAGAATGTTTTGGGGTCACTCCTTGGTTTTATCAGCCTAGGGGTCTCGGAAAATGCTAATTAACAGGTGCTCCAGTGGTGCAATTGGTTAGTGTGCAGTACTTATAGGGCAGTGCTGAGAGGAGCTATGCTGAGGTTGTGAGTTCAAACCTCACCTGGAGCACTGGTTTTCATTACCCAAGTGGCATCACCCCCTCATTTGGCCCTGAAGAATGTAGAATTCCAGCCCTGGGACACTGAGAAGGGGAGGAGTTAAAAATACCCCATTCAATTATTACCTCCTCTCCAGAGTGCAGGTCAGAATCTACAATCCTTTCTCCCCCACCAGCCCCTGAGCCAGGATCCCTCAAGCAGAGCCTAGAGTCCACCATGGCATCTGTACTATTGACAAAGACAAAGTAACGGGGACAAAATGCTCAAATCTCGCCTGGTGCAGGGAGCCAGGTTTGGCTTCAAATTCTGTTGGTACATTTCCAGGCCTGGGAATGTCCCACAACAGCATTTAATGGGAAGCTGCCTGCAGAACAGTTGCACTGCACAGAGCTGCTATGGAGGAGGGGTGGGAATTAGTAACGTTTTGAGGACCATTTGGGAAATGAGCCTTTGCTGACAAGGTTTGTCTCTGTTCATATTTCGCTTTCAGGTGTTATGTTGAGGGATCTTTTGTATATTTTTATTAGGTTAATAACTATCTCCCCAACGTTATTTACTCAACTTAAAATTTGGTGTCACGTGATTTTTGCATCTCCCTGTGAAAATACAACTGACTCACGTGGCTTTCTACAGGGGATCATGATGTTAAAGTTGGGGAATTCTGTCTCTCTGCTTCTGGGGAGAGTGTTGCTTTTTTACAGCTGCCTCACTGCTAGGCACACTGGGCTGTTAGCTGCACCCACTGTCCTTGCCAGGGGCCCCTGCTGAACCCTGGGCAGCTGCACTGCAGTGCTGGGGTGACTCTGCAGGGGGAGAAGCTGCTGGGAAGCAATGTAGAGCAGGTGCAGGAAGGAGACGAGGTCACTACTCACATTCTGAACTGGATTTCAAGTCCATCGCCTTAACCACTCGGCCACAACTACTTGATGTACAATTGTTTCACAACACGATAATTCTGTTCTCACTGAATTGTCACTTCCAACTGTTTGCTCAGACCAGCTTCCCCAGCACACTCATGGCTGCGCATCAGTGTAAGTGTGTCCTTGGCTGAACAGCGAGAATTCCTGCCCATTTCCCTTTTGGCTGGAACAGGATTAGAGTGTGTTTGTGTGAACGACATTGCTGTAGATTGTTGTTCATTCCCCACTCTGACAATTCAGACAGTCTCTTTCCTAGTCAAATCTCCAGCACATCGTTCCAATAGCAGGGGGCAGGATTTCTCTGGGGCACTGAAATATTTCCGGGGGCTGGTGCATGAGCTCAGCCTTGCACTACACCTTTAATGTTTCCTGGACTAACAACAGCAGCAGAAAGAAAGAGCTGAGCTAATATCTCTCTGGCAGGGATGCAGGTGCCACGACCCCTCTGTCTGCCCATCACCACTGCAGGAGAGAAGGGTTCACTGGAATCGAATGCCCTGGCTCAGACAAGAGACACAGGGAGGTTTTGCTGTTCACGGATTTGTGCAAAGCAAATTGTGTCTCTGTGTGAAACTGAGGAGGGAAATGAAATGTCCACATGGTGGCCCAATGCTCTAGGGAATGTGAGTAAAGGACTCGGGCTGAGAAATGATTTAACAGGGGTTTGTTTCAATGTATTGCCCTGATTAAAATTTATGGCTAAAATCTATGGTTAAAAGGCAGCCATTGTTGTTAGTACTTGTATCTGTGTAAGGACACCCCAGTGGGTGTCAAGTCCATTGCCTTCACCAGGGGCAGTTGATTATTTTATCAAGGTACAAATTTCTTGGTCAAGGCCTAGACTCCAGAGAAAACAATACACTGATGATAAGAAGAAGTATATAAAAATATTTTGCAGCCACCATGGGCATAACTATGATGTGTCGTGTTTCACTCTTTATACCTGGCGCCACCTCCTTTCCCTTTAGCCTTGTAGTTGACCAAGGGCAAAGCTAAACATCTCCTCAGATACCAGGGAGTGTTTATGTCCATCCCTGCGAGCTACACAGAGGTTTGATGTTGCTGCTTTCAGTCCTCTGGCTCTGCCGGGATAAGGAACAATTCAGGCTGTCACTGAACTAAAGGAGAAAGATCGGTTTTTGACAGGGAGAGGGACGCCTCCTCTTAAAGGTGTTGACTGGCTGGCAGTCCTGGTTCCCAGGTCTTGCCCGTGGGGCTCCAGCAGTTTTGGGACTGGGTCACTCCCTTGGCCCCACCTGCCACCCCCCAGGCGCTCCCCGTAATGGGCCCTGGCAGTGCAGCGAAGCTGCGCAGTGTCTGCCTGCTCGCTCCAGTGGCTGCCGGCCCCTCCCAGAGTCTGCATGCCCTCCTTCTACACCCCCTCAGCCCCCAAACTCCCTCCCACAGCCTGCACGCCCCTCCACACATGCCTGCCCCCGACTCCCTCCCACAGCTTGCACCTCCTCCCTCCACACACCCCCTCCTGCCTGCCCCCAAACTCCCTCCCAAAGCCTGCACCCCACCCCTCCTCCTGTTCCCCCTACCCCCTGCCCCAGCCCAGAGCCTGCACCCAGCACCCAAACTCCCAGAGCCATAACAAGGAATTTTTGTGACCGAGGCAAGGGCCGGCTCCAGGCTCTTTGGTGGCAGGTCCCTGAGTCCCTGTTGGAGGGAAGGACCTGCTGCCCAATTGCCTCCGCTGCTTCATTCATCCTTTGGTGGCAATTCGGCAGCGGGTCCCTGAGTCCCTCTCGGAGAGAAGGACCCACTGCCGAATTGCTGCCGAAGAAGCAGTAGCGGTAGAGCTGCCACCAAAGCGCCGCTGATCGTGGTAGAGCTGTGCCCCTCCGCTTTGCGCGCCCGAGACAAGTGCCTCACTCGCCTCGCCCTTGTTATGGCGCTGCAAACTCCATCCCAGAGCCTGCACCCCAGAACTCCTCCCGCACCCAAACTGTCTCCCAGAGACCAGCCTCTCACCCCTTCTGCACCCAAACTCCCCCCAGAGCCTGCATCCCTCCTGCACCCCAGTCCCCAACCCCAGCCCAGGACCTGAACCCTAGACCTCCTCCCCACACCCAAACTCCCTCCTAGAGCCTTAGGCAGTTGAGGGGCAGAGTTTTGGGGGGCAGGTTCTGAGCGGTATGAGTGACATTATTGAACCACTGGGAGGATTGGAGGACTGGCACTGGCCCTAAGGTAAATTGAGGTTGAGGCCCTGCTTTAAGGTATTGGAGCAATGCAGGAGAGACTGACGGGCATGGAGCTGGGGAGCTGTGTGTGCTCCAAGGAGAGCTGTTGTTATGCTCTGGTGACACAGAGTGGGGGTGGGAGTTTGTAAGCTGTGGTGTTTGTATAGAGAGAAAGTTACTAACCCCCAGGTTCAAAGCTGTTCCTACTCTGAGCTATACATGACACTCTCTGTTGAGAGTATAGATCAGTAGGTGAATGTTCCTATGCAGGATAATGGCTTCCTAGTTCCCATCCAAGTTATTCCCTTGAAAAACTTTTTCGAATGAAAATCGATTTCCAGACCCATCTCCAGTATGTTCAGGAGTTTGCTGAACGGAGGCAGGGGGCTTGAGATGAATTTAAACACTCAGCATTTTCCTGTTCAAATGAATAAAGACCTAGCAGAGCTGTCCAGCAGCTGAAATCAGTTCCAGACCTCGGCGTCTCTAAGAGGGACACTCTGTATCTGAGGCATGTGGGACACCTCTGGGATGATGACAGGTGAAAAAATGCTGGATTCAATGAAAGATGAGACCATATGAGGGAAAGGTGAACGGCAGCACCACACAGGGTCATAACACTGAGACACGGGGCTTCTCTGTCACTGCCCCTGTGTTTTCCATCATTTATATCCTAAGGAACACACCCTCCCCCTCCCCCACACACTGTCACACACAACCTTCTCCTCTTGAGCCCAATCCAACCCTCCCCCTCTCCCACACAGACTCCATGGGACACAGCCTCTCGGCGACTCACCCAGATGGGGGCTTGTCTCTGCATCTCCCCAACAGGGGAGCAGAGAGCCAAAAGGGCCCCAGGAGACTAATGGAGCTAGGCAGGACTAGAAAAAACTTCCCTTCCCTTCCCTTCTCTTCTCAAGAGTCTTGTTAATCTCACCCATGGGACATTCCAGCACCAGGTGGGTTCAAAGCACCAACCTTCCTCTCAGCAATGTAAGGGGGAACCAGCGCTATCACACAGAAGGAGACTCCCCACCTCTGCTGCTGCCATTCTGCAGCCATTAATATGGATTTGTTTTAGTTATGCAACCCCCTCAACCCCTAATCCATCCATGAATCAAGGAGACAAAACTCTCAGTCAGGCAGCAGAGGTGCAATGGGTTAGTGCACAGAACTAATAGTAGCAGTGCTGAGTGGAGTGATACTGAAGCTGTGAGTTCAAACCTCATCTGAAGTGCTAGTTTTCTTTAAGCAAATGGCTTCTGCCAATCAGTTTGCCCTGCAGAAAATACAATTGCAGCTCAGAAGACCCTGAGGTCCCCTTGCTTTACAGAGAGCAGGGCAGATTCCACAGATCTACCAGGTTCTGCTCTCCACCAGCCGCCTGTGTCAGCAGGGGTCAAGCAGAGCCCAGAGCACTGCCCCCGACTCACCCTCAATCTTTGCTCCCCAAACCACCCTGGTGCTCACCCTCTTCGCTGTGAGACTCAAACTCTGCCTGGCTTTCTGTATGTTGGCGTGGTTTTCGTCTGTCGTGTTGATGTGCATGTGGGTCCTGTGTGATTTTGGTGGATGCCTGGCATAGTTTTCTGTGCGTGTGTGTATGACTTTTGCATGCAGATTGGTTTTTTGCTTAGTATTCTTTTGGTATGTGGATTTTGTGCTTTCTTGTTGTGGGCTTTTGCTGTATTTTTTGGTGTGGATTTGTTCTTTCTATGTTTTGTGTGGCTTACCCTTATGTGTATATGGCTCTGTGCGCTGTGTGGGTTTGGTTTTTGTCATGTCTGTGTGGGTCTGTGCAGTGTGTGATTTTCTCATTTTCTCTGTGTGTTTGTCTCTCTGTTTATATCTTCATGTGTAAATTCACTGGAACTTTTCAAAATTTCCACAGCTTTGCCAATTTTCACCAGGAATTTTTTTCCATTAACAAATTCTTACTTGTTCTCTACCAGTTGGTGACCATTGCCCCAGGGGTCTGTCAGTCTCAGGGTCCTGATTTCCCACTGACCCTTCCCCCTTCTATTGGGACTGGGAACGAGCCAACCAAAAACCCCACTAAGTTTTAGTAAAGAGCCCACAGTCCCTTACACGAGCCAGCCCCGTGAGGGTCACTGATGGCCAGAGAAGGCAGCATAAGCTGGTCCCATGGTGTAATAGGCAGCACTCAGGACTCTAAATCCTGCAGTCTGAGTTCAAATGTCAGTGGGACCTTGTGCTGGTTTGTGGTAAAGCTCTGGAGCTCAAAGTGCTCAATTTCCCTGTCTCCAGTTGTTTAAGAGTGAGTCTTTTCCCTCCTGCTGGGTGACTCACACTCACTGGAGCCAGGTCTTTGGTTGAGATGGCTGCAATGGATTGGGGTGTAGAGGTGGCTATGGCTGCCTGTAGTCCTGTGGTTTGACCTGGTTGGGATTCTTACTGCTTCACCTGATGCCCACAAGTTTGGCCCTTGTGCTTCCTGCCACACCTTTCCTCTGACCCAAATGGCGCTTGAAGAAAGGAGTGCCAGGGCCGGGATTAATAGTCAGGGCTTGGCAGGAGGGAGGTGGAGCCCAGCCTGAAGCCCCTCACACCTTCCCTCCTCTGCACACCTAGAGCAGAGGTGGCTGGTGCTGACAACTCCAAGGGAAGGTTTATAAGCCACAGAGCAACTGAAGGCGGGACAAGAGGAGGGGAGGACCATACCTGTGCATGGCCAGCAGACAGCCACAAAGACCCCCAGCCAGGCTGCTTCCTGCCATGCCAAACACCCACTGAATGCGACCCGCAGACCAGCGTGCAGGGCAGCTGCTGATGCTCTGTGACCAACATCAGAAGAAGGTAGGAAAGCAGGGCCAGTCCCCTGGTGTGGCCTCTGTCTGTTCCTACTCACAGTGCTCACTTTTGCAGTGGGGCAGGAGATTTTACCCCAAGAGGCTTTTCCCCAGCTGGCGAGACGCAGAGAAACACCCAGGCTCCCAAGGTGCTATTTACCAAGCCCCCTCAAGCACAGGGACAGGCGCACACTTTGAAGAGGGAAACTGCTCTACACGCTAGCCCGGGCAGCCGCCCATTTTCTTTGGCAAGTCAGGACTGGCAAAGGCTAGACTGGAAGGACTTGGGGCTCCTGCCCCAGCCTTTGTGACATCCAACCCCAACTCCTTCCCGGGGCTCTAGCTGAAGCCAGAGCATTGGCCTGAGCAGCCAAGAAGAGGTTCCAGCTCTGAAGGAAGCAGGACTTTCAGCACGAAGGTAAAACTGTAGCAACACAGCCATGAAGAGACTTGACCCCTCAATCTCCTGATCTTAAGTCAGACACCTTAAGCATTAGGCCACATGGTCAGGGGAGAAAAACCTCCTCCAAGCACTTCTTTAGAAAAGGCAGACACTGTGTTTCTCGGGTCTTCTACTGAGCGAGGCCGAGACTCTCTGGGCACAAGATGTAGAGTTCCCAGTGACACGTGAGAATTAATTCTATGGAGCCAGGTGCAGGACTTTGGCAGGGAGGCTCAGGCATGGGGGAGTGGGATGCAGTGAACAGGCTGGCTGTCTAGGTGAGGAGATTTAGTGATCCTCAGGTGCAGGAGGTAGGAAGAGGAGGAGGAATTGGCAGTGGCCGTGGAGAAGAAGAGGAGGGGTGGAGGCTTTTAGCAAGCCTGGCTAGTTCAGTCAGTAGAGCGTCTGGCTCTTAATGGGAGAGGCCAGGGTTTGAGCTGCTGTCCAGGGAATCAGCTTTTAAGTTGCCTTGTGTGCCAGGAGCCAAATGATTCCTGATGGTGCCCAGAGCCATGTGTGGGACAGAGAGGCTGAGACTTGTGGCACCTGCCCTGTGGCAGGGATCCTGGCAGCTCAGACTCAGGGAAGGCTTCTGCACTCAGAGCTGCTGACTTTGAGAGTTCCCGGGCAGTGCTCAATGCCTGCTTCACCTCAGGCCCTGCCCCCAAACCATCAAATCTCTTCCCACCCCACCCTGCCCCACTTCTTTCTCTCCTCACTCCTCCAGCACACCCCATCAATGGCCGGCGGGAGGCACAGAAGGAGAAGAGGAGGAGCTTGTCAGCCAGGCCTGCTAGCAGGTGGGAGGTGCAGGGGCAGTGGTGTTTGCTGGGCACCTTTTTTTTTTCCTCTGTTGGTTCTGCAGCCCTGTAGCACCCATGGAGTCGCTGACTTGGCTCCTTTCGCACGCTAGAGAGAGGAGCAAAACCAGGGCTATGGCTGATCTATGGGGCACCAGGTGAGCAGCAGAGGCTTCAGGTGCTGAGAGTTTGCCTGACACCTCAGGGACACAGTGCAAGGTGGTGTCCCAGGAATCTTTATGAAAGGAGCAGAACAGGATTCTCTTGGTTGGGGAGAGAATTGAGAGTGTCTCAGGAGGTTGTAGAGAGGTATTGCCCGGGTCAGAGACTGGCTAAAATACTGGCCTTGCTGTGAGCAGGATTTGAACCTGCACAGGTGAATCTTATTAGATTTCAACTCCAACACCTTAACCACTCAGCCATCATAGCTGTGAGTAGAAAACTGCCCCAATGCCAGAGAAACTGGTAAAGAATCACAATGCTCAGGCGTGAAGTCATCTGAACTACAGAATTCCCACAGCAAACCTGGCTCCCAAAGCACATGGGGGCTTTGGGTTTGTTCTCTTTGCTTAGCTATGTGCAGAAACTTGGTGGGATAATACACACGACTGGAATGTTGGTGTGGATGGGTATAGTTTGCTCAGGAAGGATAGACAGGGGAAAAAGGGAGGAGGTGTTGCCTTACATATTAAAAATGTACACACTTGGACTGAGGTGGAGATGGACATAGGAGACGGAAGGGTGGAGAGTCTCCGGGTTAGGCTAAAAGGGGTAAAAAACACAGGTGATGTCGTGCTGGGAGTCTACTACAGGCCACCTAATCAGGCGGAAGAGGTGGATGAGGCTTTTTTCAAACAACTAACAAAATCATCCAAAGCCCAAGATTTGGTGGTGATGGGGGACTTCAACTATCCAGATATATGTTGGGAAAATAACACCGCGGGGCACAGACTATCCAATAAGTTCCTGGACTGCATTGCAGACAACTTTTTATTTCAGAAAGTTGAAAAAGCTACTAGGGGGGAAGCTGTTCTAGACTTGATTTTAACCAATAGGGAGGAACTTGTTGAGAATTTAAAAGTAGAAGGAAGCTTGGGTGAAAGTGATCATGAAATCATAGAATTTGCAATTCTAAGGAAGGGTAGAAAGGAGTACAGCAGAATAGAGACAATGGATTTCAGGAAGGCGGATTTTGGTAAGCTCAGAGAGCTGATAGGCAAGGTCCCATGGGAATTAAGACTGAGGGGAAAAACAACTGAGGAAAGTTGGCAGTTTTTCAAAGGGACGCTATTAAGGGCCCAAAAGCAAGTTATTCTGATGGTTAGGAAAGATAGAAAATGTGGCAAAAGACCACCTTGGCTTACCCTTGAGATCTTGCGTGACCTACAAAATAAAAAGGCGTCATATAAAAAATGGAAACTAGGTCAGATCACGAAGGATGAATATAGGCAAATAACACAGGAATGCAGAGGCAAGATTAGAAAAGCAAAGGCACAAAATGAACTCAAACTAGCTATGGGAATAAAGGGAAACAAGAAGACTTTTTATCAATACATTAGAAGCAAGAGGAAGACTAAGGACAGGGTAGGCCCACTGCTCAATGAGGAGGGGGAAACAGTAACGGGAGACTTGGAAATGGCAGAGATGCTTAATGACTTCTTTGTTTCGGTCTTCATTGAGAAGGCTGAAGGAATGTCTAGTATAGTGAATGCTTATGGGAAGAGGGTAGGTTTAGAAGAGACAATAAGGAAAGAGCAAGTAAAAAATCACTTAGAAAAGTTAGATGCCTGCAAGTCACCAGGGCCTGATGAAATGCATCCTAGAATACTCAATGAGCTAATAGAGGAGGTATCTGAGCCTCTAGCTATTATCTTTGGGAAATCATGGGAGACGGGGGAGATTCCAGAAGACTGGAAGGGGGCAAATATAGTGCCCATCTATAAAAAGGGAAATAAAAACAACCCAGGAAACTACAGACCAGTTAGTTTAACTTCTGTGCCAGGGAAGATAATGGAGCAGGTAATCAAAGAAATCATCTGCAAACACTTGGAAGGTGGTAAGGTGATAGGGAATAGCCAGCATGGATTTGTAAAGAACAAATCCTGTCAAACTAATCTGATAGCGTTCTTTGATAGAATAACGAGCCTTGTGGATAAGGGAGAAGCGGTGGATGTGATATACCTAGACTTTAGTGAGGCATTTGATACAGTCTCGCATGATATTCTTATAGATAAGCTAGGAAAGTACAATTTAGATGGGGCTACTATAAGGTGGGTGCATAACTGGCTGGATAACCGTACTCAGAGAGTAGTTGGTAATGGCTCCCAATCCTGCTGGAAAGGTATAACAAGTGGGGTTCCGCAGGGGTCTGTTTTGGGACCGGTTCTGTTCAATATCTTCATCAACGATTTAGATGTTGGCATAGAAAGTACGCTTATTAAGTTTGCGGACGATACCAAACTGGGAGGGATTGCAACTGCTCTGGAGGACAGGGTCAAAATTCAAAATGATCTGGACAAATTGGAGAAATGGTCTGAGGTAAACAGGATGAAGTTCAATAAAGATAAATGCAAAGTGCTCCACTTAGGAAGGAACAATCAGTTTCACACATACAGAATGGGAAGAGACTGTCTAGGAAGGAGTATGGCAGAAAGAGATCTAGGGGTCATAGTGGACCACAAGCTTAATATGAGTCAACAGTGTGATACTGTTGCAAAAAAAGCAAACATGATTCTGGGATGCATTAACAGGTGTGTTGTAAACAAGACACGAGAAGTCATTCTTCCGCTTTACTCTGCGCTGGTTAGGCCTCAACTGGAGTATTGTGTCCAGTTCTGGGCACCGCATTTCAAGAAAGATGTGGAGAAATTGGAGAGGGTCCAGAGAAGAGCAACAAGAATGATTAAAGGTCTTGAGAACATGACCTATGAAGGAAGGCTGAAGGAATTGGGTTTGTTTAGTATGGAAAAGAGAAGACAGAGGGGACCTGATAGCAGTTTTCAGGTATCTAAAAGGGTGTCATCAGGAGGAGGGAGAAAACTTGTTCACCTTAGCCTCCAATGATAGAACAAGAAGCAATGGGCTTAAACTGCAGCAAGGGAGATTTAGGTTGGACATTAGGAAAAAGTTCCTAACTGTCAGGGTAGTTAAACACTGAAATAGATTGCCTAGGGAAGTTGTGGAATCTCCATCGCTGGAGATATTTAAGAGTAGGTTAGATAAATGTCTATCAGGGATGGTCTAGACAGTATTTGGTCCTGCCATGAGGGCAGGGGACTGGACTCGATGACCTCTCGAGGTCCCTTCCAGTCCTAGAGTCTATGAGTCTATGAGTCACACAGAGAACACGTTTAAAAGTCTCCCCTCCCACAGAGCGGGAATGGGAAATGATTCTCAACTTGAAGCTTAATGTGAATGAGGATGTCTGGACCAAGGGGCCAGGGACTGGCCTTTGCTATAGAAACCAGTGACATGTGGAACCAGGCTAAGGAAAATGTTTCCTGGAGTCAATAACTGGAATAGCAGCAGTATTGTGCAGAGAAATGTCTCACAATAGGAGTCAGCGCACTAGTGGTTCAGTAGCAGAAGTCACAGATACAGCGGGGGAGGTCTGTGGATCGGGAGTGAGGGGCACTGGCAGAGCAGTGAGAGGGGAGCCCAGGGCTGGGATAACAGAGGCTGTGGGTCAGGACAGGCAGTTCTGCGCAGAGTGTTCAGAGGCGCCCTGTATCTGCCCTTTCTCTGCACCGTCCCTGCTCCCAGAATGCACCAGGCCCTGGACTGAACTTTTCTCCTGCAGGCTGAGCTGGTTTCGTTTGCTGTGATCCTGTTGGATGGCTGGGGGGGAAGTGACAGTCCCAGCCCAGAGCCAACGCCCCCCTGTCACCAAGCACCCTTGGCCCCAGATCCACCCAGCCTAGTAGAGAACTCAGCAGGGCAGGTCAGCCAGAAGCTGTGCCCTGCCAGGCGCTCAGGGACATCTACCCTGCAGCTGGGGGATCTCCCCAGCGTGGCCATGGGAGCTCATGCACTAATGGGGTAGCGGCAGCAGCCATGTGGTGGGTTGGGCTCGTGACCCAGGTCCATCTCCTTGGGTTGGCTGGGTTCATGCTCAGGCGACTGGCCCCAGTCACAGGCCGAGCCCCCCAGCCACGCTGCTGCTGTTAGCGCACTAGCCTTGGGTGGAAGCTGCTGGCTGGCTGGACTCTGAGGGTGTATCCGGCACTAGGGGAAACCCTCCGGCCTGGAGATTCGTTGCCGAGATTCCTGGGAGCTGCCCATCCCCATGGTTTGTGTGGCTGCCCCCCGGGGCCCAGCAATGGCTCTGGAGGGTGATTTGCATCACCTGGGGGGAGGTGAACCAAGCAGTGGGCAGCCGGGGGGTCTGACTTACTGATAAAATTGGTCTCTTCACTCCATGGTGCTCGGCGGCCTGGGTCCATACTGACACTTCCCAGGAACAGTCGGGGTTGAATGGGGTTAGAATTTCCCTCCAAAGTGATCTTAGGATCTGATCTGCAAGTCCCCCATGTACCTAGTACAGGATGGGTCCAGGCACCTCACCCGCTCCAGTGCTGGCGTGTACAGCAGAGAATTGGAAGCGGCTGTTGGGTCTAAACTTTTGGTGAACTTTGGGGAGCCAAAACACACCCAGACTGGCTGTCTCTGCATAATCCTTCCTGAACCCTTTTGAACAAAACACTGACCTGCAAACTACTCATGACACCCCCTTTCTCAAGTAGCCATTAGCCTTTATCTCTATACATTTACTTGTTAACTTGCTTTTCCTGTAAAATCTTAATTGATTATGCATGACCATTATCTTTTGTTAATCACTTTGTTTACTTCTGTGTATAAATACTGATGCTCACCCCTAATAAAGGCGCCACACTTAATCTAAAGCTTTTAGAGCTAAGGATAGTGTGAGCTCATTGATCAACGCATTGGTGTCTGGTCTCTGACAGAATTGTGTGCCCCATACCAACTCCGCACGAACTCGGGTGCTGGAGAGGTGAGTAAGGACTTGCTTTATTTACCTAACAATTTGGGGGCTCGTCCGGGATTCCTTCTGGTGCAGTACCTCTGTCCAGTGGTCAGACCACTCATATATGAATTGGCAAGGCGCCACAGGAGATTTCTCCCAGCCAATTCAATATTGAGGGGTCGTGTGTTGGACAGCAGGGTAAACGCCAGTTGGAGGGCTCCTGTCAGACACCATGGGTCAAGGGACTAGCGTGCCTCTTGAGAGTCCGTTGGGGATTGTAAATAAGTTATGGAACGAAGGGAAACTCCCAGTACAGACAGGAATGTCTAGGAAAAAGTTGTACACACTATGTGTAAGGAATTGGACTGGGTATACCGCGGTATTGGCCGACCCGGAGATGAGGTGGCCTTCGTATGGCTCTTTCGAACAGGCTGCCTTAAGAGGAGTAAAGAGCCAGATCGAAAAAGACCATCCGGGACAGTTATGTTACTGGTTTTGTTGGGACACAGCAGCAGAGCTGTGGAAAGCTTTAAAAATTATGGCAGTCAGGTACTCTCCCGAGAGTGAACCCCCTCCAGGTTATTTCGATGAAGGGTGTAGATCACGTCGTGTTTTGACTCGTCAGCTGGTCCCCTCTGCACCTGCCCCTATTCCTCCGCAGGGGGACTCTCTCCATGTAGCAGAGGGGAATCTGCAGAATCCCAGATTGGAATTTCTGCAGAAGGATGAGGAGGAAATGGAGGGGCAAACCTCGGGAGGAGTAGTTACTAGGCTAATGTCCAAGCAGATACAGCAGGGTGCATGCCCCCCCCCGAGGATAGCCCAGAGGATGTCCCCGTCAAATCTCTTGCGAGTAATAAAAGTATAGTTAGAGAGATGCCTTTACAGGTGCACGATCAACCTTATATGGGCAATGATGGACGGTTACAACATGCTAATACTGTGGAATATAAAGGATGGCTAGAATGGGATTTGAAAGAGTGGGGACGGTTGTCAGGGTCTTTTGGGGAAAATCCCCGAAAGATCATAGAACTTCTAGAAAGATTGTTTTTAAGTTATAATCCTACTTATACGGATGTGGATCAGTTGTTAAGTAGAGTTTTGACCGGAGAGGAACGTAGTAGATTGTGGATGGCAGAAAGGACATGGGGAGATAGCAATGCAGTTAATCGTACTTGGATGGATAGGCGGGATCTGGCCGCTGGCTGGAATCCCCTAGACTGGACTCAGCCAAGGCTGACTCAGCTGCGAACAGATCGAGAGCGATTGTTAGAGAGACTCAAGGAAATGGCTCGCCGCTCGCCTAATCAGGCTAAGTTCATGCAGATTCGGCAGGAATCTGATGAGCCGCCCAGAAAGTTCTGGTCGAGGCTATTGGAGGGGGCCCGAATGTTCACTCAGATGGATCCTGAGAGAGAAGCAGACCACCCTACTCTTATTTCGTTTTTTGTGAATCAGTCGCTGCCTCCTGTAAGGGATTACTTCTTAAAGTTTCGCCCTGGTTAGGGAGGTGAGTCAGTCACTTCAGTGTTGGACGTAGCTGATTTTGCCTAGGAGAAAGAAAGGGAAAGTAGTAAAAAGAAAGAGAAAAAGGAAGAATATAAGCTGATGGCTTTAGCTTTTCACGGCGGTGTTCGAGGCAAAGGCCGTGGCCGTGGCAGGGGATTCCAGGGTGCTCGGGGAAGAGGGTCCTGGCGACCCCAGCCATCAGGAAATTGTTTTCAGTGCGGACAGCCCGGTCACTTTAAACGTGAATGCCCCTGGGGACGCCCAGAGGGTCTGGTTGCATCCGCAGATGCTTACACAAGTGAGGAATACACCCCTGCACCACCAGCTCAGCCCATTCCCCAGGCCTGGATCAACTAGGGGAAACAGCAGCAGCCGCAGCAAACTCAGCCTCCTCAATGACGGTACCCCGGGGGCGAAGGCAAACAATGTGATGGTCTTATTTCCTTAATGTCTTTAGCCGGCTCCTTTCTCACTTTCTCCCCTCCCAGCAAAGAGCCTCGTTTAACCCTTTCAGTCCAGGGACTGCCTGTCTCTTTCCTCATTGATACTGGGGCTACTTTCTCTCTTTTAAATCATGCCCCCTCTCCCTGGCTATCCTCTGAGGTTAAAACTGCGACTGGGGTGGAGGGCAACCCACAGTCTCTGGAACTCACTTTGCCTTTGAATGTTATTTATGCTGATAAATGTTTTCCTCACCGTTTTCTTTTTTCCCCAGCTTGTCCGATCCCTTTGATGGGCCGGGATTTACTCTGTAAGCTTCATGCTACTTTAACCTGCACTCCTGAAGGGGTAGGATTATTGATGACAGTGTTAGGAGATTCGGCCCCTACTCAGGGTAATTGGGAAACACCCCCCTCTCTCTCCCCTGACCTCACTGACTTGCCTCCAACCCTCTGGGGAATTTCTGACACTGATGTTGGCCTGCTCCTTTCGGCAGAGCCCGTAAGAATTCAGGTGAAGCCTTCCTTAACCCCCCCGTCAGTCCCTCAATACCCCCTGTCGCTGGAAGCCCGGGAGGGCATCCGCCCCATTATCGAGGGATTCATTGCACAAAAGCTAGTCCGCCCTCAGCGCACTCCCTGTAACACCCCTATACTGCCTGTCAAAAAGCCTCCTAAAAAGGACGGAGACCCTGTTCGTTGGCGCTTTGTACAGGATCTACGAGTTATTAATCAGTATGTGATCCCCCTCCATGCAGTAGTTCCTGACCCAGCTACTATCAACAGCCAAATCCCCTGGGATGCTGAGTGGTTCACTGTTATTGACTTAAAATCAGCTTTTTTCAGCATTCCTGTGCACCCAGACTCTCAGTATCTCTTTGGTTTCACCTGGGAGGGACAAAGTTATGTCTGGCAACGACTTCCTCAAGGCTACAGAGACAGCCCCACGATTTTCAGCCAGTGCCTCCGCCACGACTTGGAAGGTTTCACCAGTCCGCAGGGATCCACATTGGTCCTATACGTAGATGACATCCTATTAGGTAATCGCGAAGAAGCTGCCCTCCGCATCGATGGTAAGGCACTTTTATTATACCTACACACCAGAGGCCACAAGGTAGACCCTAAAAAGATTCAGTGGGTCTCACAGAAGGTCCGATATCTGGGCTTCCTGTTAACCCCAGAGGGAAGACAGATGGACCCAGCCCGCATAAAGACTATTCAAAACTGCCCTCTACCGAACACCAAGAAACAACTTCGAGGTTTCTTAGGATTAATTGGCTTCTGTCACCCCTGGTTGCCGTCCTGCGGGGAGTTAAGCAAACCGCTCCACCGACTCACTGCTAACCTTGCTCCTGACCCTTTGCAGTGGTCCCCGGACACTATTCAAGCCTTTCAGTTACTCAAGGACAGTGTGGCCTCCTCTATGTCTCTCCGCCCCCCCAATTACAGCAAACACTTTCACCTTTTTGTCCACGAGAGGGGCGGAATTGCTAGTGGTGTCCTTACCCAGCTGAGCGGGCCCCACCATTTCCCGCTTGCTTTTTACTCTCAGCAAATCGACCCTGTCGCTCAGGGAACCCCATCCTGCACCCGGACTCTGGCAGCAGCAGCCCTGCTGATCACAAAGGCAAAGAGCCTAACCCTGGGTCATTTTACCACGGTTTGGACCTCTCATGCTTTGTCAGCCCTTCTGCGTAAGGGCACAACCCAAGTCTTTTCGGCCCATCGTCAGCAACAGCTAGAGGCCGAACTCTTAGAAGACACTAACCTAATTTTTGAAAGGTGTGGACCCCTTAATCCAGCTACCTTGCTTCCTGACCTGCCAGTCCTCCAGGATCAGCACGACTGTGTGGAAGTAGTTTCCAGCATCTTACAGATAAGAGACAACCTGTTTAACGTGCCACTGGACAATCCCGATTGCATCCTCTTCTCGGACGGAAGCTCCTTCTATGTTGATGGCAAGCGTTTCACAGGTTATGCTGTCACCTCTGAATGGGACATTCAAGAGGCCGCCTCACTGCCATGCAACTGGGGAGCCCAAGCCGCTGAACTCTATGCCCTGGCCCGAGCTTGCCAGTTGGCCGCTGGTAAGACCGTTACCATTTTTACTGATAGCAAATATGCTTTTGGAGTTGTGCATTGTCATATCCACCTCTGGAAGTTTCGAGGTTTCCAGACAGCTGCCGGTAAACCCATTCAGCACCTCCCCCTCATCCACAAGCTTTTGGACGCCCTCCAAAAACCCTCAGTCCTGGCTGCAGTTCACTGCCGGGCCCATACTAAAGATAGTAGCCCCGTTACCCGTGGAAATGCCCTGGCTGACGCCTCCGCCAAGAAGGCTGCCACCTTACCTTTAGCCATGCCCACATTGGCTATTGCAGCCTCCTCCTTTACTCCACCGCACCCCGTACCAGTACCCGCTGCTGAACTACAATCGTGGGAGAGCCTCGGGGCCACTCTGGTCAAAGGGACCTGGCTTATGCCAGATGGCCGAGCCTGCCTCCCTCGCTCCACATACCCCGTGGCAGTTCGCTGGCACCATGATAAAGGGGGTCACTACGGCACGCACGCCCTCGTGGACACCATCGCTCGCTTTTGGTATGCTCCAGGCATTCAACCCTATTGCCTATCAATAGTGAAAGCATGCAGCACATGTCAGCGTAATGGACCTGCTCCGCCTCTTAACAAAATTAAGGGTGGAAGACCTCCGCCTGCTGCTCCATTTCAACATCTTCAAATTGACTTTGCAGATATGCCAAAGGCTTTTGGGAAAAAGCACCTCCTTGTTTTGGTTTGCCCTCTGACTTCCTGGGTTGAAGCTTTTCCTACTGCTAATTGTACTGCTGCCACAGTGGCAAAGATTCTCCTTAAAGACATTGTACCCCGTTTTGGCATC
This sequence comes from Gopherus evgoodei, assembly GCF_007399415.2. Taxonomy (NCBI): domain Eukaryota; kingdom Metazoa; phylum Chordata; order Testudines; family Testudinidae; genus Gopherus; species Gopherus evgoodei. The sequence continues at coordinate 9,789 of NW_022059976.1, read as the reverse complement.
CCTCTTGTGCTCGACTCAGATCACGGACCTCACTTTACTGGTCATGTCCTTTGCCGTTTAGAACAAGGGCTGGGCATTTCACACTCCTTTCATACACCCTACCACCCCCAGTCTAGCGGGAAAGTTGAGCGTATGAATAGGGAACTTAAGTTTACATTGGCTAAATACTGTCAGGAAACAGGATTAAAGTGGCCTCAGGTACTTCCTTTGGTCCTGTTTCACCTTCGTACTCGCCCAACCCGCGCATTGGGATTATCCCCCTTTGAACTGCTCTATGGACACTCCCCTTTCAAAGGCGGGGCGCTACCACGTGCTGATGTTTCACTATTGGGAGGGGATCATATGACCGCGTGTCAGTTTCTCTCCCTACAGGCTCGCCTCCGTACCCTTTGGAAAGCCTCGCAGTTTTCCCAGACCGTGCCGCTGGAGGAACAGATCCACCCGTTCCAACCAGGGGACTTCGTCTGGGCCAAAAAGTTCGTTCGTGACGACACCCTCCAGCCAAGGTTTACTGGACCCCCCACCAGGTTCTTTTGACAACCCAGACTGCAGTGTTCCTGGAAGGACGCAAATCTTGGATCCACCACTCCCACGTCAAGCCAGCCGTAGTGGACCACAGTGACGGACCAGCAGCTCTTGTCACCACTGAGGACACTGCCTTCAACCAGTGGACCAGCTTACCTCTCTCAGACATTAGACTTAAATTGACTCGAAAAAAATGAGAGGACCCTTTATTCTGACAACTGTATGTTTTTTTTTATGCTTTTTTAGATTATTTTCTGCTTATGAAGATAATGCTATTATTAGATATTCCCACGAGGTTAAAACTCGTATTTTAGGAAATAGAAGTAATTGCTGGGTATGTACTCAATTTCCAGTAAATGCAGCACAGGGACTCCCCTTCACACCCATTCCCCTAACCACTGCTAATATGACTTGGATGCCACCGACTAGAATAAAAGATCCAGTCCAACCCAATCTTACATGGGACAAAACAGGAGTGCCAATTAACAAATATCTCAGGGTAACCAATCAAACAGGATCACTGTGTTTTGTTAAAGGAAAAGGGTCAACTTTTGTGGGAACAAGTAAATGCAACATATATTTTAATGGCACCGCCTTTAGTAAAAATCTTGGCTTCAAGCCTTGCGCATCCCACTTATCCCATATGTGGATCCCTCACCCCGATCCAACCTTTTCAACTTTTTCATGGAGGGGCAGGTTTTCAGAGTCAGTTTTTAAAAAGCCCTGCTCAGAGCTCAAGGGTGTCCAACTAATTGTTAAAGGATACACAATTGCCTTCTACAACTGCTCAAGCAGTACTACACTACCCTTTGAGAACAACACTACCAAATTGTGCCTCTGCAGTTCACACAACGACCCCTCTGCGTTACCAGGGGAACAGTGGTACAACGGGTGGTGGGTTACCTCCTACTTTGAGAAATGGAATACCCAAAACGCATTATATGGAACATACTGGGTGTGCGGGCCCAAAGCTTATTATTTTCTCTCCCCTGATTGGGCAGGGTCATGTTATTTGGCATGGCTAGCACCGCCTTCTCGCATCTCCCTCACTCCCCCTCATTTTCCCCATGTTTGTAACATCCGTGAAACTGACAGAGATATTAATCTCCGTGATGGTTTGTCCTGGCAGCGGTGGGCTGGTCACACTAGCTTGAAGGGTGCTATCATCCGTCTACAGGGACTATTAGAATCTTTGACCAATAAAACTGCAACCCTATTTGAAAATCAGGCCGGGGAAATGTCCCAGCTGCGCCAGTTAGCTTTGCAAAACAGAATGGCTTTAGACATAATGTTAGCAGCCCAGGGAGGAACTTGCGCCCTCATAAATGAAGAATGCTGTGTTTTTGTAAATGACACCTACTCTGACACTTTTCAACGTACCAAACACCTAAGGGAAATGGCTAAAAACTACTCCTCTGGCCAGCCACCTTATGATTGGTGGGGAGCCTTATGGAATTGGCTGCCCGGATTTGGGTGGGTTAAAAAACTCTTGGTGGGTGTTGTTGGGGCCATAGTAGTCCTTATAATACTGTGTTGCTGTATTCAGTGTGTCCCCTCCCTCATAAACTCATGTAAGTCAGTTTATTCTTTTCCCACTTCAGCTAAAAGCCTTACTCTCTTCGAATTGGCCCAGGCTGAAATTGCCAAGCGGCCCTTGAGATCTTGAAATAGGGTGTAGCTTTATGATTAATAGTTATCCCAAAGCTACAAATGGAGGAATGTTGGGTCTAAACTTTTGGTGAACTTTGGGGAGCCAAAACACACCCAGACTGGCTGTCTCTGCATAATCCTTCCTGAACCCTTTTGAACAAAACACTGACCTGCAAACTACTCATGACACCCCCTTTCTCAAGTAGCCATTAGCCTTTATCTCTATACATTTACTTGTTAACTTGCTTTTCCTGTAAAATCTTAATTGATTATGCATGACCATTATCTTTTGTTAATCACTTTGTTTACTTCTGTGTATAAATACTGATGCTCACCCCTAATAAAGGCGCCACACTTAATCTAAAGCTTTTAGAGCTAAGGATAGTGTGAGCCCGTTGATCAACGCATTGGTGTCTGGTCTCTGACAGAATTGTGTGCCCCATACCAACTCCGCACGAACTCGGGTGCTGGAGAGGTGAGTGAGGACTTGCTTTATTTACCTAACACGGCAAATCAGGGGGGTCATATAAAGAGACTAGAAATACAAGAAGTTACTTTTGAAAGGAAAAAAGAAAAAGACGACATTCCCGAGCTGTTTAATAGGGCGAACTGCCCCTTGCAGGCTGCAAAGAGAAATCTCAGGGGTTGTGTTCACCTGTTCCCAGGGCTGTGTCCTCAAGACAGATTTGTGGGAGAAAGGAAATCACCATCGAGAGAGGAGTTGGGCTCAGTGTGGATTTTTGGGCTTTGGCAGGGAATTTAGGACCTGGGACTGGAGCCTTAAAGAGGGAGCGGGTGAAGGCTCCCCTCTGCTTTCAGGCTGAAGGAATCCTGGGTTTGGTCAGTCCATCCGGAGGGTCACATCGCTCCCAGGCAAAGACAGGAGGAGAACTCCCCCCACAATGACACATGCAGATCCTGGAGAAGAAGAAAGAGACAAGAGACCAGCAGCAGGTGAAGGTGACTGAGGAGGGGAATCCCTTGTGCATGTTACGGAGCACTTGGGCAGCTGTGGCCATTCAAACACACTGAGCTTTACTAATGAGCAATGCCAGACTGCTGTGACTCGGAGAAGGGTTTAGGTGTCATAATGGACAAACAACTCAGCATGAAATCCCTGTGCGATGCTGTGGTCATCCTTGGATGTACAGACAAGAGAACAGTGACTAGATATCGGGCACTAGTGTTATCTCTGTGTACAACATTGTTCAGACCAACACTGGACTCTTGCACACAGTCATCTTGGCCACATTTTAAGATGAAGAACGAAAAATTGGATGGGGGGCAGAGAAGAGAAAAAAAAGTGCTGAAAAGTTGCCTTCCAGTGCAAGACAAGAGCTCAGTCTGCTCAGTTTATCACAGAGAAGACCAAGAGATCACTTGATGACAGTGTGTAAATCCCCTCCCAAAGAGAAAATTCTGGGTACTGAAGGGTTCTTTAACCTAGCAGCAAAAGGCAGAACAAGAACCAGTGGCTGGAAGTTAATGGCAGAGAAACTAAAATGAGAAATAATGGACACATTTGCAATCGGGTGATTAAACATTGGAACAAAGTACCCAGGGCTATGATGGATTCTCCACCCCACATGGGGGTGGCAAGAGGGGACAGGGGGGGCTGAAAAAAGTGCTCTCGGGTGAGATAGAACACCATTTCTCTCTGGTGCTTGGCTGGTGGCCTTGCTCTCATGCTCAGGGTCTCCCTGATCTCCATTGCTGGGGTCAGGAAGGAATTTCCCCCAGCTCACACTGGCAGGAATGTTGGAGTTTTTGTCATCCTCTGTGGCATGGGGCACAAGTCACTTGCCCAGACCAGCTGGGTACATCTCACCAAATCAATTCCAGTGCAGGGGCCTCCAGTATTGGTACCCCTCTGCCTCTCCTATGCTCTGCCTGTGGCACACAACGGGATATTCTCCTAAGGGCTGCAATATTTTGGTTTAATCCCGGTGGTTGGGCTCAGTGCAGGGGTGACTTTGTGGCCTGTCACGTGTATGGGGGTTAGACAGGATTATTTAGTTGTCTTGACTGGCCTTAAAATCTAGACATGGATGTTCTGGCTACAATGTTGCAGTGTCTGACCCGTGGTCTATCCAGCTCCCAGGGGCCTCGTTCCAATCGAATTCCAGGCCAGGATTCAGAGACTGGCAGCTGCAGGGCAAGGCAATGGGGGCTGGTGGAAGTCACTTTGGGGCTGTCACTAGCCACAGAAAACAAAACCTCTCCCAACATCCCGACTGCTGCCCATCAGGACATCTGGCCGTAGAGGAGCTGGGTCAGCGCCCCCCGTGGAAGGAATCAGGGGGATGGAAACCCCCAGGATGGGGAGTTGTGTGTTTCAGCCGTGTTGGTATCACTCAAACACATGCACTGTACCCACACGCAGAGCCAGTTCATGCTGTAAAGCCCCCAGACCCACGAGGGACGTGTTAATCTCAGCACAAGTTCTGCTTTAACCCATTAGAAATAACCCTGTAATTATTGTGGCATCTCAGTGCCAGACGACGCCAAACCCCTGAGCTGTCAGTAGAGGGCCAGGTGTAGCGTCACTGGACACTGTCAGTGCTTCGGCAGCGAGGCCTTGTATGTGCTGGCCCTGGTGGCTCAGACACATGGCTAGGGAAAGGGGAAGGTTACACACATCCCCAGCCGGAGCCCTCACCCCTTCCTGCACCCCAACCCCCTGCCCGGCCCGGAGCCCCTTCCCGTACCCTGAACCCATCATTTCTGCCCTTCATCCCGTTAAAGCCCTCATCCCCTCCTGCATACTTACCCTCCTGCCCCAGCCCAGAGCCCCTTCCCATGCCCTGAACCCCTCACTCCTGGCCTTCACCCCCCTTTAGAGCTGCTGTGTCACTCTACTGGCTCTTTACCTCCAGCACCCACACTTGCCTTGCGAGCTCTAGCGCTGGCAGGCAGATGCACATGCTGCTAGGCAGCAGCCTTGGTAACAGCAGACGTGTCTCTGTGGCGCAATGGGTCTTTGTGTTTTGCTGTTAATCGAAAGGATGGTGGTTTGAGCTCCCCCAGGGATGGCGGTAACCCCTTGCTCCTCAAGACCTGCTGGGAGCCTCAAAGGCTACCTTAAACCCATCTCTCTTGGCCTCAGTGGTTTCAGCTCAGGCCCGAAGACTGTGCTGGATGCAACTCAGAAATCCATCTCTCAGCACCCATGCCGGAGGCTCAGGCTTAATCCTCAAAGTTGAACGCAAAACCTTCAGCCAGGCGTGTTTTGCTCCATTCTCGCCTCCGCCCAAGCGGCAATGGAGAAATGTAGGAGAAACGCCTGCTAGAAGACGCCTCCCTCCCACTCCTCTGTAGGCTGTGACATTATTAATATCAACTGGGACCATATAGATCATTGCTGCCACCACTCTTATATATTTGCAACAAATATTGTGCAAAAGTTGTAGTGTGAGGTGTCTATGAAAAGGTTATGATTTGCTGGTTATAATTATACTAGCTGTATGTGTGTACCATTTTTGTATTTGAAATTATGAATATGGGCTATGTACTTGTATCTCAAATGGATTTGATTTCAAGTAGCCTCAGTGATGCATTTGGTCAGCTTCTTGAGAAAGGACTATTCTCAGTAAGTGCCCAATCAAGAAACGTTTCACTGACAATGGACTTTGGAAAGTGCCAATCCACATCTGAGCTTTCCTGGGAACATTCAAACTAACATGTAAACAATGGCGTAGGCCTGCAAATTGAATCATGCATGGACATGTGACCTGCCCATGTGACTCCAGACTCCATCTTGCTGCTGTGATTTTCCTAGGTCAGCCCTAGGACCAATCCTATTCAACTTATTCATAAATGATTTGGAGAAAGGGGTAAACAGTGAGGTGGCAAAGTTCACAGACGATACTAAACTGCTCAAGATAGTTAAGACCAAAGCAGACTGCGAAGAACTTCAAAAAGATCTCACAAAACTAAGTGATTGGGCAACAAAATGGCAAATGAAATTTAATGTGGATAAATGTCACGTTGGAAAAACATAACCCCAACTATACATACAATATGATGGGGGCTAATTTAGCTACAACTAATCAGGAAAGAGATCTTGGAGTCATCATGGATAGTTCTCTGAAGACGTAGCAACGAATTGACACATATGACCCCAAAATGAGATCATTAATACACTAACCTGAGGAGAAGGACACTCCAACACTAGTAGGGAGAGGAAATACAAAAAGGGAAGAGGGGAGAAACCCCTACTGAACATGCATTACACCTAGCGATGGCAGCAGAGCAGATTATCGGCTACACAACCCAAGAACGGGATCTGCATGTTGCTGTAGACAGATCAGTGAAAAGCTCCACTCAATTCACAGCTGCCAGCAAAAAAGTTAACATCAAGTTAGTATTCATAAGGAATGGGCTGGAGAATAACACCGAACATTTGTATACAAACCAAGGGGGAAGCCTCCAATACCCTGGGACCACCCTGCCTACTACAGCGCTGCACACAGGATATTTTATATCTATCTTTGAGAACTGGGGAAGAAATGGGTCTAAAAAGAAACATTTGCTAATGAGAGGAAACCACCCGAATATGAAGAGATTTTATATTAAGTGAGAGTAATTGGACAGTGGAAATTCAATTAACAGACAGCAATAATTCCCCCCCACACACACACACCCACACCATTCACATGGCAGCAGGGAGCCCTTTGAGGAGGTGCTTTAAGAGGGTATGTGAGGGCAGTGTGGAGCAGGAAAACTTCCTGGCAGCGGGAAGGAGGCAGAAGCAGGGGCAGGCAGGTGACTGGCAGTTGGGGGTAGCAGTAGCCAGGACTGCGTAACCTTGTGCTGGACAGTCTCCACTGCAGACTTTTTCCTCCTGTCCCCTTCCTCGCCAGCAGAGAAAGGCCACCCCAGCCCACACCAGAGGCAACTGTGTCTCAGGGCTCTGCAAACTGCACCCATTAAAAGCCCCTTCTCATTTGGGGAATGATTCAGGACAATTTCCCAAAGAAAGGAAGAAAATTTGCTGCGGGTCAAACGGGTGTGAAAATATCCCAAATCTGAGATTGTTAAATTAACATTGGAGAATTAAAGAGAAAATGGGGCAAAATCTGAAAAGGAGACTAGAGAAAGTGTCAATAATTGCTCCACCAGCACCGACCCCTCATGGAGCCCTTGCTGCTTTTACAGCTGAGAGGAAACTTCCTCTCTCTGATGCCTGGACATGGTGGAACTGGTGACCCAGTGAAGCTGACTTGAGGCTGATGCAAGGTAAGCAAAGCTGAACCAGCTGCCCAGGGTACGGGGTTGGAAGTCAGAAGGGGGGGGTGGGCCTGGGTTCCCCCACATCAATGGTTCTCAACCAGGGGTACGTGTACCCCTGAGGGTACGCAGAGAACTTCCATAAACGTATCTAGTTAATTGCCTTATTTTACCACAGGCTACAGAAAAAGCCCCAGCAAAGTCTGTACGAACTGACATCCCCGCACAGAGTGACTCGTACACACGGCTCTGTGCCCCAGGCACTGACAGGGGAGCGCAGGGCTCACACCCCTGGGGTGTATGGATAATTCTCAGATACAAGGAGACGGTTGCCAGCCACGCGCAGTCCCCGGCACGGGGACAGGCAGCTGTTTCCAGATCGGACACTCGGGGCCCACAAGTGACCTGCTGCCCGACACTAGCTCCTGGACTTGCCTCTTGGGCAGGAGACCCCCCAGCCCCTCCCCCACTCTACAACCTAACCTCCACTCCCCTCCCCGAGCTGGGGGAGAACCCAGGATTCCTGGCTCCCAGCCCTGCCCCTCCTCTCCCCGAGCTGGGGAAGAACCCAGGAGTCCTGGCTCCCAGCCCTGCCCCTCCCCGAGCTAGAGGGAGAACCCAGGAGTCCTGGCTCCCAGCCCTGCCCCTCCCCCACTCTAACCCCTAGCCCCTCTTCCCCGAGCTGGGGGGAGAACCCAGGAGTCCTGGCTCCCAGGGCCGTTGCAAAGATATTTTGCGCCCTAGGCGAAAATTCCATCTTGCGCCCGCCCCCCAAAATCACATATTTTATACACAATACACGGTCACAGAGTAACATGTTATAATTTAGAATTTATGTTTCCGCGCTTTAAGTTTAGCAAATTTAGAAACAAGTTCCTCCAAGTCAATGTTGTGAGCAATGTCATGTTCTATTGACAAGGTAGATAGCCCAACAAGTCTTTGTTGCAACATTGATGTTCGCATATATGTTTTTATCAACTTGAGCTTCGAGAAGCTTTGCTCACCACTGGCCACAGAAACTGGGAGAGTCAAGAGGATGCGAAAAGCAATAACTGTGTTAGGGACACTATCTGTCAGCTTATTTTCCCATATGAAGTTCAATACATCTTGGGGTGATGAACTCCTTTGGACTCGTCTTGCAATAGCTTGCAATTCACTGCACAAGTCAAAGGCATCAATATCCTTGGATTCACCATGTTGCAAAGCTTTCTCCAGATTCAAGCAATGTTCCATAATTTGCTTTGGTGTTTTATTTTGCAAACTGTAAACATCATATATGAAGCCAAATACTGAACTAATTTGCTGCATCAATGTGAATCTTTCTTCAACCGAATGTATTGCTGTGTCAATGACTGCAAAGTAAAAGTTCACTTTGAATTTTTCTTTCGGATCATAAATAGGTTCATCATCTGCTTCATATGTGAACTGCTTCCTCTTCTTTCTAATACGGATTGGATCTGGTTCAAAAAGTGCCGGTACATCCAACTCCTCCGCAAGTTCACCTGCATCTACCAATGTTTTCTCAAAGGCTGCGTCACTTCTGCGGCCCACAAGAAACTTCTTGGTTTCTCCAAGTTGATTAATGGCATCACATATATCAAATTCTTTTGCCTGAAGTTGTTTGCTAGTTATGTTGATCTCAAACAATATGTCATACCACAAAACAAGAGAAACAAGAAACTTGAAACTAGAAATGGCTTTTGTAAGAGCCTTTGCATCAACTCGTGATGTATTGCCAGATGATCCTGTCAGAGTATTGTCTTCATAGATGTATACCAGAGCATCACAGATGTCACCAATGAAAGCAGGATGGAGAAGCTCCCCCCGCAGAAGACCTAAGACATGATGGCTGGATACAGAAACAGACACCTGTCCCTCACAGGCACTACCTCATAACATGCCAATTGTGCTCAGGACAGAACATCACGGAGGAATATTATGCATTCAGTGGTCTCTACACTGGCCAAGCAACAGCATGACAACTAACCTAACCAGTCCATCCAACTTTTTTGACTGCTTCTTGGGCACTGGTGAGGGGTAGTGGTGCCAGACTGAGCCCGGTGATGGGTGCACTACAAATCTACAAACTGAGGCAAGGTGCTGGGCCTAGAGTCCTGCTGAGACTGCTGTCCTGCACCAAGTGGAGCACAGCCTCCATGAGGAGAGAACTCAAACAAATATCACGCTCCTTCTGCATGATTCCCCCAAGCACTTCTTCAGGCAGCTGCTACGGGGGTCACGCACAGGCTTAGGCCTGCCTGTTGCAGGCAAAACACAGCAGCAGGGCTTAAAACTCAGACAGGGCCACTCAGAGGACTCAGGAGGGCTTGGGCAAAGCAAAATCGGGGGCCCCTTCCATAAAACATTTGCAATACTATAGTAACA